>NW_004444019.1:11011448-11053473 GCF_000243295.1 Trichechus manatus latirostris
GAGATACCATCTCACCCTGGCTTTACTGGTAAGAATCAAAAAAACAGAAAATAACAGATGTTGGAGAGGCTTCAGGGAGATTGGAACTCTTATGCACTGCTGGTGGGAATGCAAAATGGTGCAACCATTTTGGAAAATGATATGACACTTCCTTAGAAAGCTAGAGATAGAAATACCATACAATCCAGCAATCCCACTTCTAGGAATATATCCTAGAGAAATAAGAGCCGTCACACAAATGAACATATGCACACCCATGTTCATTGCAGCATTGTTCACAATAGCAAACAGATGGAAACAACCTAGATGTCCATCAACGGGTGAATGGATAAACAAACTATGGTACATACACACAATGGACTATTATGCAACGATAAAGAACAATGATGAATCTGCGAAGCATCTCACAACATGGATAAATCTGGAGGGCATTATGCTAAGTGAAATAAATCAATCACAAAAGGACAAATATTGTATGGGACCATTACTATAAAAACTCATGAAACGTTTTACACACAAAAAGAAATAATCTTTGATGATTAGGAGGGAGGGGAGGGGTGGGGAAGGAAAAACACTAAATAAACAATAGATAAGTGGTAACTTTGGTGAAGGGTAAGACAGTACACAGTACTGGGGAAGCCAGCACAACTTGCTCAGGCTAAGGTCACGGAAGCTCCATGCACAAATCCAAACTCCCTAAGGGACCAAATTACTGGGCTGAGGGCTGTGGGGATCATGGTCTCAGGGAACATCTAGCTCAATTGGCATAACATAGTGTATAAAGAAAATGTTCTACAGTCTACATTGGTGAGTAGTGTCTGGGGTCTTAAAAGCCTGTAAGCAACCATCTAAGATGCTCCATTGGTCTAACCCTTCAGGAGCAAGGGAAAATGAAGAAAACTAAAGACACAAGGGAAAGATTAGTCCAAAGGACTAATAGACCACAACTACTATGGCCTCCCCCAGACTGAGTCCAGTATAACTAGATGGTACCCGGCTACCACCACTGACTGCTCTGTTAGGGGTCACAATAGAGGGTCCTGGACAGAGCTGGAGAAAAATGTAGAACAAAATCCTAACTGAAAAAACAGACCAGACTTACTGGCCTGACAGAGACTGGAGAAACCCCAAGAGTATGGCCTCCGGACACCCTTTTAAGCCCAGTAATGAAGTCACTCCGGAGATTCACCTTTTAGCCAAAGATTAGACAGACCCATTGGACAAAACAAGGCTAAAGGGGCACACCAGGGACAAGACTAGAAGGCAGGACAGGACAGGAGGGGATAGGAAAGCTGTTAATAGGGAACCCAAGGTTGAGAAAGGAGAGTACTGACATGTCATGTGGTTGTTAACCAATGTCATAAAACAGCACATGTACTAACTGTTTAATGAGAAGCTAGTTTGTTCTGTAAACCTTCATTAAAATTTGATAAAAAATAAAATAAAGTACCTCTGCCTTTGAGCAACTTGAAAAAAAAAAAAGAAATCAAAGGACGTATTGCATTGGGTAAATCGGCGGCAAAAGACCTCTTTAAAGTGGTGAAGAGCAAAGATGTCACTTTGAGGACAAAGGTGTTCCTGACCTAAACCATGGTATTTTCAGTCACCTCATATGTATGCGAAAGCTGGACAATGAATAAGGAAGACCAAAGAAGAATTGACATCTTTGAATTATCCTGTTGACAAAGAATATTGAAAATACCTTGAACTGCCAAAAGAATGAACAAATCTGTCTTGAAAGAAATACAGCAAGAATGCTCCTTGGAATCAAGGATGGCGAGACTTCATCTCATGTACTTTGGACATGTTATCAGGAAGGACCACTCCCTGGAGAGGGACATCATGCTTGGTAAAGTAGAAGGTCTGTGAAAAGGAGGAAGACCCTCAACGAGATGGTTTGACACAGTGGCTGCAACAATGGGCTTAAGTATAACAACCATTGTAAGGATGGCATAGGACTGGGTAGTGGTTTGTTCTGTTGCACATAGGGGTCGATATGAGTTGTAACTGACTTGATAGCACCAAACAACAGCAAAGATATCATAATTTAACCATTCAATCCTGTAAAAATTATCATTTTGCTACAGAAAGGTGTGAGATAAAGATTACGGGTGTGACTGACAAAAAGTTTTATAGCATTGCTTCTGTGGAAATGCAGAGAAGGAAGTGAAAGCATGGACAGTTCACTGTGAAACAATGGGATATTTGCTTTACCATCATTTGTATTACTCACTCCTTTTTCGTGGAATATAAAAATTACACACATTGTACTTTTATGCTTCCAAAGTTTAAACAATTTCATGCTTTAAGAATAAAAAAAGCAATAGCTGTGATAACTCGCATTTCGGAAAGTATCCCAATATTTTAATTTCTGGAAGAGGCTCAGCATGGTATTACTTGTATGTTTATTTGGAATATTGTAAGTTCTTCTTCTGAGTGGAATGTACAGTGTGTAGAACTTGTCGTATCCATTGTGTAACGCACCCTGGGAAGGTTGTGTTTAGTTAGTGTACCTCATTCTTCAGGCAATTTTCTGACCTTGAAGGGCAATTAAGGAAGACTTTTTCTTGGCTGCTTTGCTAAATGTTCTTAGTGCCATCTGCTGCATGCTTCTGGCTACTGTATGGAGGACTACTGTACTTAATCACTGTTTATGAAACTAGAAAGAGCTAACACCATATTTATCAATTTGCAGTCCATATGTGGAAAAAGAACACTATATAATACCATCCTGACAGAAAATTCCTTTGAAAGTCTCTTAGAATTAGTTAACAATAATGACTTAACTTTGAGTTCTTATACTGAAAATATGTCTTTAATATACTCCATTTCTTCTATTTAAAAAAAATCTGTGTAATAATGTCATTGAATGAATGGTTTATTAGCAGGTTCAGCGCTTCTGAAAATGAAGCTATTATTATCTTTCAGCTCGTTCTTTGAAAGACTAATGAATCTATTGTATCTGGAGGCAGTAAAAATAATTTAATGGTATTAATAACAAACCATATGGGGTGTTATTCATATTGTTTTTTTTTTTAAGGACTTCTTTTTGAATAAAAAGAAAAGCTAAGAAATAAATGGGATACACATAGAAATACCTACAAAAACAGATGAGCCCATTATTCTGAAGAGCATTTCCAAAATGCATGTTGATAACAAACTATGATCAAAGTGGAAATAGAAGTTGGCTTGTGGTGAGGTGTTTTGAGAAACAGGGAAACTTGTATCCAAGTATGCAACCTGATGACTCCTTAACCAACGACACCATTTGGTGACATGGTATATAACTCTTCTGAGGACTGGTGCATATCATATAACTTCCTAACTCAGGTCATCTTTTTCTGATATAAAACTCATTACTATAAGATCTGATGTGTCTTCGGATGACTGCCAGCTAGACCAAGCTGTGGTGTCTATTCTGGTTCTAACCTGTCCCTTGTTCTAATTCTGGGGGCCCTGAATCTTCCTGGTGGCACAGTGGTTAACAGTTCTTTGGAAACACTATGGGGCAGTTCTGCTCTGTCCTATAGGATTGCTGTGAGTCAGAATCGACTCATTGGCAATGGGTTTGTTTTTTTTTTGGTTTTGAACCTTCCTAGGATTCAAGAAGTGCGTTACCTGGAGTGCCTCCATTGTTCGACGGATGCTTTTCTAGTTCTTACTTCACCTGGTGTGTCGTTCTTCAAAACACTTGCAAAGGGCTTGGCAAGTACTAAATTTCAACTGTTTCTTCTCATTTGCTGTTAAATAAGCATGCTGATATGTGCTCTGTTGAGATAAAGCTATCGTTTATTCCTTAACAGTCAGATTCATTACCTAAAATATGGGAGTATAATATGCCTCAAGAGTATTAGCACAGCCTTTATCTCTAAAACTATCTACTAGCAAGTTATTCTGTAACAATTCCTTGAGCTAGTTTTCCTTTTGGTTCCAGAGAATTAGAACTTTCTTTTACCCTGTCTACAGACCACCCTCATCTGGCACACAATCAACATATTCAAGAATCCTATTCCCTAGAGTTTTTTTTTTGTTGTTTTTTATTGTGCTTTAGGTGAAAGTTTACAGAGCAAATTAGTTTCCCATTCAAAAGTTTGCACATAAAGTGTTCCATGACATTGGATTCCCCACAATGTGTCAGCACTCTCCCCATTTCTGCCCTAGATCCCCTGTTTCCTTTCGTCTCAATTTTCTACCACTTCCTGCCTTCTCATCTTTGCTTTTGGGTAAATGTTGCCTTTTTGATCTTGTGTAATTGATTGTTTTAAGGAGCACGTTTGTTATTGTTTGTTTTATGGGCCTATTGTTTGGCTGAAAGGTGGTCTCTGGGAATGACTTCACTTCCAGGTCAGAAGTATATCTTAGGGCCGTAGTGTCGGGGATTACTGCAGTCTCTGTCAGATCAGTAAGTTTGATCTTTTTTGTGAACTTGATTTTTTGTTCTACATTTTTCTCCAGCTCTGTCTGGAACCCTCTCTTACGATCTTAGCCAGAGCGGTCGTCCCTATAGTGTTTTAAGATCATAGCCTCCTAAAATGTACAAAAGCCATTTCCTTAATATTGGGAATAAATCAGACTATATGGTAATGCAAAGGTGTTTAATTATGTGTAAAACAAAGTATAGTGTCAAAATTATAAAGAAATTTAAAACTTTAGTGTAAAAGACTACAAGAACAAATACAATCAAAAGTCCTGCAAACAAGTAACAGATATATTACAAAAAGTACTTGGATTGTCAGAACACTTGAAAGACAATCTCACGCATTATTTCCAAAAGTCAATTGATTAGAGTTAGTCTTTCCTATTGTTCTGTAAATAAAATGGTGTTTAAATATTCTTTTTCAGTCACTAAGAATAAATGTTATTTTGTACACAACAGAGATAGAGGTTCAGAGTGTCTAATGCAAGAGTAAACGTATTCCTTCCTAGGAATTCTTGTCACATACACCCTAAAATGATTTGGAAAAGAGCAAATTTATTTTCCTAGAAAGCCGAGAATATCTGCTCTATTTCTTTCCAAGATGTCTTTGTTTAGGATTAGTAAATAAAACTGCAACATAGCTACTGTATTCTGTCCTAAATCTCCCTTTTCTATCTTCCAGCCAGTGCCTAAGATTTTATGCTCTCCTGGCCCTCTTATCTTGTTGTTGTCGTTGATGTTTTTAGGTGGCATCAAGTCAGTTCCAACTCATAGGGACTCTATGTACGACAGAACAAAACACTGCCTGGTCCTGCACCATCCTCACAATCATTGTGATATTTGAGCCCATTGTTGCAGCCACTGTTTCAGTCCACATCATTGATGGTCTTCTTGTTTTCCACTGACCCTGTACTTTACCAAGTATGACGTCCTTCTCCAAGGACTGATCCCTCCTGACAGCATGTCCAAAGTATGAAACGTAGTCTCACCATCCTTGCCTCTAAGGAGCATTCTGTTTGTACGTCTTCCAAGACAGATTTGTTCGTTCTTTTGGTAGTCCATGGTATATTCAATACTCTTCTCCAACACCACAACTCAAAGGCCTCCATTCTTCTTGGTCTTCTTTATTCATTGTCCAGCTTCCCCCCGCATAGGAGGTGATTGAAAATCACTTTAGCTCCTCTGTGTTCAACAGCAAATTCCAGAATTTCTTCTGACATCCATTTTGGTCTTTTCTTTCTTTCCTGCCTTTTTAACTCCATCTGTCTTTCTTCATGTAGAATGTCTTTGATGTGATCCCACAACTTGTTTGGTGTTCAGTCGTTTGTGTTCAATGCGTCAATGATCTCCAAATTCAGGTGGGATATACTCAAGTTCACATTTTGGCGCTTGTGGACTTCTTTTAATTTTTTTCAGCTTCAACTTGAACTTGCATATGAGCAATTAATGGTTTATTCCGCAGTCAACCCCTGGCCTTGTTCTGACAAATGATATTGAGCTTTTCCATGTTTTTCCTTTCCACAGATGTAATCGATTTCATTCCTATGTTTTCCATCTGGCAACATCCACGTATGTAGTTGCTGTTTATGTTGCTGAAAAAAGGTATTTGCGGTGAAGAAGTCATTGGTCTTGCAAAATTCTATCATGCGATCTCTGGCATTGTTTCTGTCACCAAGGCCATATTTTCCAACTACTTATCCTTCTTCTTTGTTTCCAACTTTGTTTCGAATTCAACCACCAGTAAATTATCAGTGCATCTTGATTGCATGTTTGATCAATTTCAGATTGCAGAAGTTGGTAAAAATCTTCAATTTCCTCATCTTTGCCTTAGTGGGTTGGTGTATAAGTTTGACTAATAGTGGTATTAACTGGTCTTCCTTATAGGCATATAGATATTATCCTATCACTGACAGCATTGTACTGCAGGATAGACCTTGAAATGTTCTTTTTGACAATGAATGTACCACCATTCCACTTCAATTTATCATTCCTGGCATAGTAGACCATATGATTTTATGATTCAAAATGGCCAGTACCAATACATTTCAGCTCACTAATGCCTAGGATATGGATGTTTATGTGTTCCATTTCATTTTTGATGACTTCCAATTTTCCTGGATTCATACTACCTACATACATTCCATGTTCTGATTAATGGGTGTTTGCAGATGTTTCTTCTCATTTTGAGTCTTGCCGCATCAGCAAATGAAGGTCTCAAAACCTTGACTCCATCCACATCATTAAGATCGACTGTACTTTGAGGAGGCAGCTCTTCCTCTGTCGTATTTTGAGTGCCTTCTGACCTGAGGGGCTCATCTTCAACGCTATATCAGACAATGTTCTGCTACTGTTCATAAAGTTTTCAGTGACCAATTTTTTTCAGAAGTTGACTGCCAGGTCCTTCTTCCTAGTCTGCCTTGGTCCAGAAGCTCCGCTGAAACCTGTCCACCAAGGGTGACCCTGTTGGCATTTGAAATACTGGTGGCAAATATTCCAGTATCACAGCAACACACAAGCCACCACAGTACGACATACTCATGGACACGTGGTGGCCCATCATCCTAGACTCAAGTAATCTGATAAGCCCATTCTCTAAAGTATGATAACTTGATGTGTTCCCGTTCCCCCCTCCCCACCCCCGCCATGGGAAACTATATATTATAAAAAGTTAACACATAACCGCATGGAAAAGGTATTGCCTTCTAAACACCTGTATATGCTGAATCAACCTGACTACAGCTGTATGATAGGCAGTTTGCTTATCCTTACCTACATTATATTTGGAAAGTGTGTGCCGCATACACTATAGAGATATTTTGATTTGACATTATTTAACCCCTAATTGCTAAAGAGAAAGTAGTAGTGAAACTGGTATTTGAACCCAAGTCCGTCTAGCTCCAAAATATATTCCTTTTTCAGAGAACTACAGCTACTAATATTAAAAGAGCTACATAAAACATAACGCTGAGTGAAATAAGTTAGTCACAAAATGACAAATATATGAGCTCACTTGTAAGAAATATCTAAAATAGACAAATGTATACAGACCAAAGTTTATTAGTGGTTACCAGGAGCAGGAGGGAGGGGGAAAGAGGAGTCATTGCTTAGGGGACACTGAACTTCTGTTAACAGTGAAGAAAAGATTTGGAAACACATTTGCACAATATGATGAATGTAGTTATTGTCACTGAATTGTACATATTAAAAATGTCAAAATAGCAAACATCTTTTGTATATATATATGTGTGTATGTATGTTGTTGTTAGGTGCCATCAAGTCAGTTCTGACTCATAGCTACCCTATATACAACTGAACAAAACACTGCCCAGTCCTGTGCCATCCTCACAATTGTTGTTATGCTTGAGCCCATTGTTGCAGCCACTGTGTCAATCCTCTTTTTCTCTGACCCTCTGCTTTACCAAGCATGATGTCCTCCTCCAGGGACTGAGTCCTCCTGGTAACATGTCCAAAGTATGTGAGATGTAGTCTTGCCGTACTTGCTTCTAAGAAGCATTCTGGCTGTACTTCTTCCAAGACAGATTTGTTCATTCTTCTGGCAGTCCACGGTATAGTCAATATTCTTCGCCAACACCAACATTCAAAGGCATCAATTCTTCTTCAGTCTTCTTTATTCATTGTCCAGTTTTTACACGCATATGAGGTGATTGAAAACACCATGGCTTGGATCAGGTGCATCTTAGTCTTCAAGGTGATATCTTTGCTTTTCAACACTTTAAAGAGGTCCTTTGCAGCAGATTTGCCCAATGCAATATGTCCTTTGATTTCTTGACTGCTGCTTCCATGGGTGTTGGTTGTGGATCCAAGTAAAATGAAATCCTTGACAACTTCAATCTTTTCTCTGTTTATCATGATGTTACTTATTGGTCCAGTTGTGAGAATTTTTGTTTTCTTTATGTTGAGGCGTAATCCATACTGAAGGATGTGGTCTTCTATCTTCATCAGTAAGTGCTTCAAGTCCTGTTTACTATCAGAAAACAAGGTTGTGTCATCTGCATATTGCAGGTTGCTAATGAGTCTTCCATCAATCCTGATGCCCTGTTCTTCTTCATATAGTCCAACTTCTTGGATTATTTGCTCAGCATACAGATTGAATAGGTATGGTGAAAGGATACAACCCTGACGCAAACCTTTTCAGTGCAGCTTGAACCTCTTCCTTCAGTACCATTGGTTCCTAATCATATGCTACCTCCTGAAATGGTTGAACATTAAACAATTTTTTTTGGCATAGTGTCTCTGTGTATTCCTTCCATCTTCTTTTGAGGCTTCCTGCATTATTCAGTATTTTCCCCATAGGATCCTTCAATATTGCTCCTTGAGGCTTGAATTTTTTCTTCAGTTCTTTCAGCTTGAGAAATTCTGAGTGTGTTCTTCCCTTTTGGTTTTCTAACTCCAGGTCTTTGCATATGTCATTATAATACTTCACTTTGTCTTCTCAAGCTGCCCTTTGAAATCTTCTGTTCAGCTGTATATATGTGTGTGTGTGTACGTATATATATATGTATATATATATACACACCACAATAAAAGACTGAGAGAGAGAGCTACATATAAATCAGGGTCAGGCTCAAGCTGTCTCGCAGGTTTCTGCCAGTGACCTACCCTATTCTGTTCAGAGACTTGGTCAAGAATAAAAAGCCAACATTTAGTATTATTTTTCCACCCATGATTTGATTTGTTTATTAGAAGCTATTTTTTAACTCATTTGCCTGCCTACCTTCTTATCGTGACACATTTAACATCTAGTCTTGATCACAGTATATGTTATCAAAAAAAAAAACTTACTATCCTTTTCTAGTCCCCATCTTAACACTTAGTTCAGTCTGTCTTTCCTGCTCCTCCTCCAAATGCCTTCCCTTTTGGGCTAACCCACATCCTCCACCACACCAACTCCTCAACCACGTTTCTTTTCTACCTTTCAGAGGAGGGTCCTGTTAAAACGCTGTAGAGAAGAAAAGGCCTCAAAATAAATTCTGTCAAAAAAAGTGACATGAGTATAAAATAAAATGTACAACAATAAGTTGGGGTAATAAAACAGAGAAGAAGTTCAGGATTTACTGTGATGGAAGAACCGAGTTGAACATTTCTAGGTAATGCTGGCTCCACAAAACAGAAAACCCTCTTGACAATTAACAGGCATTTCAAACAACACCAGGTATACAGGAATAAACTGTTTCTGAGAGAGCCTTATATTAATGTTTTATCAAGCATAAAACTTCTAATATCTACCAATAAAAATATGAAAAGTCACTCAAGGCCCTCTTGGATTCATGCTTTGTTCAATGTCTAAAAATTAAACTTCATTTCTGTCCCACAAGAGAATGTACTCAACTGTATCCTGGAGCTTTGCAGGAATGAGACTTTAGCCCTCAGCAGACAGCTGGGTAATCTTCTCAAACTCCTCCATAAGCATTTAATGGAGAAAATGCTCTCTGTCCATGGCCATTTGTTAAAACACTCAAGTGCCTTAGGTGAGACCGTCTGAATATTTTGTTTTCATCATTTTTTAAGCTGAATATTACTTCAGGATGGTATAGTTGCCTTGATTTCCTCTATGAAATCATACCCACCTCCTTCCGCCCCCGAATCCCTAATCCATGCTAACCACTAATCTGTTCTTCATTTCTAAAATTTTATAATTTCAAAAATGTTATATAGGTGGAATCATACCTATGTAACCCTTTGGAATGGCCTTTTTAAGTCAGCATAATTCCCTGGGGATTCATCCAAATTGTCGCATATATCAACAGTTTATTCTTTTTTATTCCTGAGTATATACCATGGTATGATATAACACAGTTATTTTTACCATTTTTTAAGACAAATCTACTATGAACTTTTGTGCACAGGTTTTTATGTGAGCATAAGTGTTCATATCTCTGATATTAATTCCCCACAAGTGCAGTTTGCTGGGTTATATGCATCTGCATGTGTAGTTTTATAAGAAACTGCCTGTTTTACAGAGTGGCTGTACCATTTTACATTCCCACAAGCAAAGTATGAGTCCTCCAGCTTCTCCACATCCTCACCAACATTGGTGTTATCTCTTTAGTGTTATTTTATTTTAGCCCTTTGATAGGTGTGTAGTGATATTGTGGTTTTAATCTGCATTTCCTTAATAGTTAACAGTGTTAAACATATTTCCATATGTTTATTTTCCACCTGTACATCTTCTTTGATGAAATGTCTATTCATGTGTTTTGTGCATTTTCTATTGCTGAGTTTTATATTTTAGATACAGTCCTTTGCCATATATATAATTTACAAATATTTTTTCCTGGTCTGTAGCTTGTCTTTTCATCCTCTTCACAAAGACTTCTAAAGAGCAAAAGTTTTTAATTTTGATAAGGTCAATTCATGAATTTTTCCTTATATGTGGCATGCTTTTGGTGTCAACTCTAAGAACTCTTTGCCTACTCCTTGATCCTTAAGATTTTCTCCTAGTCTTTTTCCTAAAATGTTCATATTTTAAATTTTTTATTTAAATCTGTGATGTATTTTAAGTTAATTTTTATAAGGTGTGAGGCTTAGGGTGATGTTCATTTTTTGGGTATGATATCCAGTTGCTCCAGTTCCATTTGTTGAAAAGGCTATCTTTCTTCCATTGAGTTGTTTTTTGCACTTTTGTCAAAAGCATGTTGAGCATGTTTATGTGGGTCTACTTCTGGGTTCTGTATCTCATTCCACTGATCTGTGTGTCTATCCCTTCACCGATACCACATCATCTTGAGTACTATGCTGTACAGCAAGCCTATCAAGTAGAGTGATTCCTCCCATTTCATTCTTCTTTGTAAAGATTGTTTTAGCTATTCTAGGGCCTGTGCCTTTTTGTGAAAATTTTAAAATAAACTTGTCTGTGTCTACAAAAAAATCTTGCTGATGTATTTCTTTTTATTTATCCTTCTTGGGATATACTGGGCTTCTTGAATCTGTGCATTGGTGTTTTTCATCAATTCTTGGAATTTTTCTGCCATTATTTCTTCAAATATCACTTCTGCACCATTCATTCTCTCTTTCTCCACCTTTTTGGGACTCAGATTAGATTTGTAATTCATAGGGTTAAGTCCAGAACTAAAAGCTGCTTTTACCTGGAGGGTATTTGCGTACTGAAACAGCTGTGGAAAGGAGCTGTGGTTTTGGCAGCCTCCAGGGTCCTAAGGTGAGAGACTACCCATGTTATTTTAGAGCTTCTTAGTCTATGTTGTCTCTTAGTGTCTCTTTGCATTTTCCATCTTTTTGTCCTTCAAGCTGCATTCTGGAAAATAAGTTCTAACTTATTTTCCAGCTCACTAATTTTCTTTTCAGCTATTTCTAGTCAGATGTTAAACCTTTCCACTGAGTTCTTAATTTTAGTTACACTTTCAGATGAGTAAGATTTATTTGTTTACTTTTTTCAAATCAGTGTTGCTTTTTTATATAATTTTCTATTTCTTAAGTTGGTCTTTTTATATTTTTAAATTTGTAATCATTAGTTATTTTATAAGATGTCAGTTAATTTTAATATCTAAATTCTTTATGGATCTTTTTTATTGTCTTTTTTTTTTCTTCTGGTTCTAATTTATGGTATCTTCTTGTGTATCTGGTCATTGTTGTGTTTTTTTTTTTTTTTTTTTTAATTAATTGCAAGGGTAATTTGAGGCCACCAAATAGAATTTTCATTCACTTCTGGCAGGGACTTGGGGGCACTAACAAGGTGTCTTCTATTGAAGTTGCAAGTTTGAACAAGGGTTTATTTACTTTTGGCTCACCTTAACTCTGAGAGTATTAGCTCTTCACAGACTCTGCAGTAGGGAAGAAATTGATTTTTGTCATCTGTTCCCCTTACCCTCGGAGGCTGTCCAAACCACAACTCAGTTCCACAGCTGTTTCTTTCAGTAGACAAATACACTCCAGGTAAAAACAGCTTTTAGTTCTGGGCTTGACCATCGGAATTTTCACTGTATCTTAGATTTTGATCAGTAATTCCTCTCACTATCTTGCTAACTCACTTATGATTTCAAGAAAATTTTTAAATATTTTATCCAGCTCTTTTTACTTGTCCTTTCAGGATACTGAAGGCCCATTAAATATCTTTTTTTATATTTTTTTAAATTTCAAATCATGCAAATATAACATCAATTTAGAAGTTACACACACACACACACACACACACACACACACACTCACACACAGTGTGGAAGGATTCCAAAGATGCATTTGTGGAAGTAGGAAAATTTGGGAGAGTTTTATCACAGCTATTCACACCATAATACTCTGTAAAATCAGCTGCACAACCATGGAGTCTGTGCTTTGTTATTTACTTTTGAGGTTTAAAAAAAAAGATATACAGATTGCCAAGACTTCTTGGCACAAATACAACTAAAACACAGAATGGGGTGTAGAGATGAGGAGAGCAGACTTATTTTCCATATTAATCACATTAGTAACTTTACTACTGAAAGTTTCTAAGGCAGTTGAATTTAAAATAATTTGTTATCTTCCTTTAGTTTTAAAAACTGCGCTTCAAATTAATTAAAAGGAAAGATAACTGATACCATTACATTCAATGTGCCTTCAGTAGCCTGCTGAGTTCTGGAAAAGTCACTAAACGGAGTCTATGAAAATAAGAGAGCAAGAAGGGTGTCCTACTCAAGAAAGCTCATGCCTTGATCTACAATTAATGAAGGCAGATCTCTACACAGCAGCAGCAACTTCAAAAAGCAATAGCTTAGTGCCTCTTAAATGTGATTTCATGGTCAGCAATTATTCTTTAAGCAAAGAGTTATACATTATAAGTTTCTTGGAGAAGAGAACAAAAATAACACTAATAAGGATAGATATATGGACTTATATAAAGTTGAAAGAAGAAAAGAGTAAATACTGGTTGTCTTAGGCTGGGTTCTCTAGAGAAACAACAAGTGAAGCATCTGCATATATAGAGAGAAAGAGAGAGAGAGTGATTTATATCACGGAAATGGCTCACGCGGTTGCAGAGCCTGGAAAGACCCAAGTCCGTATGTCAAGCTGGAGGCTTTGCCTGAATGACATAGCTGCCCCAACTGGTTGCCGATGAGTCAAGTCCAATGCATAGCACCCTATAGGACAGAGTAGAACTGCCCCATGAGGTTTGCAAGGAGCGCCTGTCGAATTCAAACTGCCGACCTTTTGGTTAGCAGCCATAGCTCATAACCTCTATGACACCAGGATTTCCTCACATAGCTGCAGGGGCTGGCAAACCCAAGATCGTCAGGTCAGAAATCAGGCCTCTGGTTCATAGGCTGTAGGAGGTGACAAATCTCAAGATCATCAGGTAAGCTGCTAGCTCAAGTCCCAAGAACTGGAGGTCAGATAAACAGGAGACAGCTTCAGGATCCAGAGTGAACAAAAGCCCACAAACCTTGCCAGAAAGTCCACCTACATTGGATGCAGGCCACTCCCCCAAGGAAACTTCCTTTCAAATGATTGGCTACTCACAGCAGACCCCATCATGAAGGTGATCACATTATATCAGATCTCATCATGGCAGTTATTACATCATTATACGACTGCCAAACTATATCATAACTGCCAAATCACTGAGAATCATGGCCCAGCCAAGTGGACACACAACCTTAATGATTACACTTGTCAAAGATGTTTCTACTTAATATCCTGTAACAAAAAAAAACAATACTGAATAGTTTATAGTGTAGACCATAAAACAATATTTTCACATAAAAAGAACTATAATTTAAATTAAGACAAAATATGATACTGTGGAATGTCTATAAGTGAAACCCATTTAACATCGTCTATAAGTAAATGCCATTCAGTTTTAGCTAAATTATCCCAGACAACAAATTCACTCAGAGATAAAGCTGTGCTTTATCTTGAAGATATTTTAACCTTCCACTTACGGCAATCTTAAGAACGTCAAAAATAGTAAAGATTTACTACCAAAAATGGCTTAGTAAGGTCAGAGGGTCTCTATATTGAAAACAGATACTTAAAAAAATACACCAGGGTTGACTTATTCAGAATCAGATCTACTCTCTGACAGCCCCTGGGGATGTTCTCAGGTGACACTAATTTTCATAGGAAATGAACTATTAAAAGGAACTTTCTCTAGTTTGTACGTTGTGAATATGATTTTGTCCTACTGCACTTACTGAAGATGTTTTTTTCTCAATTTTTGCATTGAATATTGAGTAGATACAAAAAGATAAGTATAAAATATGTGTAAAGTACAAAAATAACAATGCTACATTTCAATAAGCGCATGTTTATCAACAGCCCAGTTTAAACAACACAGTATGACTATCATTTTGTAAATCCCCTAAATGCCCTTCTCCAATCTCATCCCATTTTCAGGACTTCCTGCTCACCTAAGGTAACCATAATCATATTTTCCTTTGCTTTTAAAAAGAGTTATTGTTTATTTTTGCATGGTTTAGTACTTTATATAAATGGACTTATTAGGTATACCTATATCTTCTTGGACTTAGCTTTTTTTGCTCCAGATTTATCAGCCTTGTGCCTGGTTTAATTCATTTATTTTACCGTTTATAATTCCATTGTATGAATATTCCACAATTTGTTTATTCAGTCTACTATTGAGTTGTTACCAATTTTTTACTGTTAACAAATAGTGCTCCTAAAAACATCCTCATCCTATCTCCTGGTACCCGTATGCATGTGGCTTACAGAAACAGACAGGAG
This sequence comes from Trichechus manatus latirostris, assembly GCF_000243295.1. NCBI lineage: Eukaryota > Metazoa > Chordata > Mammalia > Sirenia > Trichechidae > Trichechus > Trichechus manatus. Next base: position 11,026,561 of record NW_004444019.1, read on the forward strand.
TGGAATAGCTAAATCATAGGATTGAGGCATACTCAACTCAACTGGAAAACTTCAAATATTTTTGAAGTAATGGTTCTGATTTATACCTCCACCAAGAGCACATAGTGGTTTGACAGCTCCCTAAACTAGCCAAAATATGATGTTCTTAGATTTTAAAATGTTTGCCAATCTAGTAGATATGAATTAGCTTCTCACTACGGTCTTAAATTCCACTCCTCTGATTCTTAATGAGATTGGACATCTTGTATATTTTCTGGCTTCCTGTTTTCTTTCACACGAAATGATTCTTCAGGATTTTTTTTTCTCTTCTTCTTAGCTTATTCTATTAGGCCGTTTGTCTTTTCCTAGTTGATTTTTATGACTTCTTTATATATTCTAGACCCTAATCCTTTACCTGGACTCAAGCACACCAAAGATCAGGAACAGGCAACATTTCATTCTGTTATATGTAAGGTCACCATGAGTTGGAGCAAACTGGATGACAACTAACAACAACAAATCCTTTGTTAATAATATGCATTGCAAATGTCTTCTAAATATGATTTACCTTTTCATTTACTTTACAATACTTTAAGCAGAAGTTATTTGCACATATTTATTAATGGATTTTGGGGGATCTTGTTTTAGAAAGTCTTCTCTATGCTACGATCATACACATCCACTAGAAATTACCATATTTTTACACAAATAAGACGTGCCTTCTACATTTGTTTGCTAACAACTCCGTCCCCCCGTGAGGTATTTTCCTAAGCATGCTATGCTAGCTTTTTTACAGCAACATGTAAAAAAAATTGGCACAGCAGCTCTTATGAAAACACCTCGGGAGGGAAAGCATGGTTGGCAAACAAACGTAGAAAGCATGCCTTATTTGCATAAAAATATGGTGTATGTGTGTGTGTGCATGTTTAGATTCAATTTTTCCCCCATAATTGTCCCAATACCTTTCCTTAAAAAGTTCCTTTATTACAATTAATATGCAATGCCAACTCAGTCATCATTCAAATTTATATTTGTTTCATTCTGTTTCTGGGCACTCCGTTCTGTTTTGTTGACTGGCTTAATTATTATAGTTTTATAATAATTCTTTACAACTTTATCTCAGCAGGGCAAGTTTATTTTTTTAGTAGTAGCTTGTCTATTTTAGACTCTTTTCTCTTCAATATAAATTTTTGAATTAGTTTGTCAATTTCCACAACAGAATAAAACATAAACAAAAAACAAATTTTTTGGAAATTTTATTAGTATTGTCATGAACATAGATTAACCAAAGGGAGAGCTGATATCTTTATGATATTGTATCTTCCAATTTATCTGTTTGGGTTTTTTTTTTTTTTTTCATTTGTTGATTTGCTTTTGGTGTCACATCTCAGAACCCTTTGCCAAATCCAAGGTCATGAAGACTTGTCCCTATGTTTCCTCATAGGAGTTTCATAGTTTAAGCTTTTACATTTAGGTCTTTAACCCATTTTGAGTTAATTTCTGTATGTTGTGTAAGAGTTCAACTTCTTTCTTTTGCTTGTAGCTACCCCGTTGTCGTAGAATCATTTGTTAAAAATACAATTCTTTCTCCCATTGGATGGTCTTGGAACCCTTGTTAAAAATAAGCTGGTGATAATTTATTCTTAATTACTTAATTTTTAAGTGTGATCTAAAAGTTATATTTGTTTGATTCCATTTTCTGTCTCTTTCTTTTTTGAGTATGGAATATAATTGATGTATTTTCATTGATTAATGTAACCACAGCTTTGCTAAATTTACTCAATAATTCATTAGAGGTTTCTCTATAGAAAATTATGCCATCTGTGCAAAATCAAAGTTTTCTTTTTCTTTTCTAAACTTTATAGCTTTCTTTTTCTTCCCTTACTGCTTGATAAACTGTTCAACAGAAGTAGTGATAGTGAGAACTTTGGCCTCTGCCTTATCTTCAAAGAAATGCTTTCAAAATTTTATTATTAGATATGCTCTGGGGGTTTTAAGGATATCTTTAATTTGGGAAACTTATTACCTTCAATTCTTGTTTTCATTAGATTTTTAACACAAACAGAAGCTCGATTTTATCAATTTTTTTTTAATCTGCAGACATTTAGATGATTGCATATTTATTCTTAATTTGTAAAATTTATTTTCTGTTAAATCAATGTATATTATCAAACGCTCATTTGTCAGAAAGATTCATATTTTTTAAACAATGCCAATAATTTAAGATTTTAACATCTATGTTCACAAGTTCATTTGGACAGTGATTTTCTTTTCTTATACTTTCCTTTCAGGTTTTGGAATCATGGTAATAAGAGCCAAATAAAAAAAAAGAATGAGAATATTTCCCCTACTTCTATACTCTAGAATAATTTGCCTATGATTGGAATGATTTCAGTTCTTTAATTTTTGATAAAATTCACAGGTAAAGTGTTGGAGCCTTTTGGGGGGAATGGGTGGGAGGAGAGACTTTTAACTACTGATTCAGTTTCCTTAATAGTGAAAAATTTATGCACTGTTATTTCTATTTCTCCTTAAGTTTCTTTTTTATTTTCTATGAATTTGTCTATTTTATCTAATTTTTTTAACATATGGCATAAAGTTTTGAATAATAACGTATTATCTTTTTATACTACATAGAATGCCTAGTTACATTCCCTTTCCCTTTTCACTGCTGTGATCATTAAGGTTCTGTGTCAACTTGGCTGGGCTGTGATTCTCAGTGGCTGGTAGTTATGATGTAGTTCAGCAGTCTTATGATGATGTGATCACTTCCATGATGAGTTTTGATATAATGTGATCACCTCCATGATGGGATGTGCTGTGAGTAGCCAATCAGCTGAAAGGGAATTTCCTTGGGGGTGTGGCCTGGATCAAATATAAGTGGACTTTCTGGCAAGGCTCATGGGCTTTTGCTTGCTCTGGATCCTGTTTGCCTGACCTTCAGTTCTTAGGACTTGAGCTAGCTGCTTACCTGCCATCTTGCCTGCCAATCTTGGGATTCGTCGATCTTTGCAGCCTGTGAGCAAGAGCTCTGCTCTCTGACCTGCTGATCTTGGGTTCACCAGCCCCTGCAGCTATGTGAATCAGGAGAAGCCTCTCTCCTGACCCAGACTTAGGATGTTCCAGCCTCTACAGCCAAGTGAACCATTTCCTTGATAGAAATCTCTCTCTATATATATATTTATATGCCTTATTGGTTCCGCTTCTCTAGAGAACCCAGCCTAAGACATTTGGTACCAGGAGCAGGGTGGCTGCTCTAATAGATACCTAAACGTGGAAGTGGTTTTGAAACTGTGAATGGATATAGGCTGGAAGAGTTTTAAAGTGCCTGATAGTAAAAGCCTAGATGGCATTGAAGAGACTGTTGGTGGAATTATAGACATCAAAGACAATTCTGGTGAGGACTCAGAAGGAAGTGAGAGAGCTCTTACACTGGAGATGGCACAGACAGAGAGAAGCAGCAACACAGAAGCAGCAGCAGCAGAACCAGGAAACCAGCACTGGCTCTGATGCACAGAGCGAGAGAGCTGAGTGCCTTTGCCCAGGAAGCTTTCTGGCAGAGTGTGGTGCCTCTGAGCAATTATCGGTAGAACTAGACTTGCCAATCCATGGAACAAGAGAGCTGAGTACCTTCTGGTTGAAATTTACTGGCAGAGTGGGGTGCCTCCAGGCACTTATCTGTAGAACTACAGAGCTTTGGAACACTTGCCCCAGCAGGGCCGAAGCAGATGAAAATGCCCAAGGGGCCAAGAGGCCAAGGAACCAGGAAGCAGAAGCTGAAAAGACAAGGAACATATGAAGCAGAGCTGCCTCAGTCTCAAAGGGTAGGGTCATGACCTCTGGGGCCTCAAAGGGTGGAATTGCCACTCAGATGGACTAGGAGAATTGGGCCATCCAAAGCAGAAGGAGGTGAGTTGCCGTTCCAGTGGGCCTGGAATGCAGAGCTGAAGCCCAGGACTGAGGGACCTCCACTCGGAATCCTGAGAGTGTGGCCAATACCTAGAGTCTGAAGGGCAGGACCATTGCCTAAATGGTCACAGAGAACAGAGCATTATTTTCAAGGCTTGAGAGCTAATGTAAAGTGTTCTGCTGACTTGTTTGTTGCCTGTTATGCGTTCTTTCCCTCCAGTTTCTCCAATTTGTAATGGAAATAACTAGCTTGTGCCTGTTCCACCATTGTATTCTGGAAGCAGATAATTTGTAATCTAGATTTCACAGATGAAGAGGAATTTTTGGATTTTGGACTTGGAGTTGATTCAAGACTTTCGCTATGATATGATGGTGTAAATGTGTTTTACATGTGGAAAGGACATGTATTTGGTGGTGGGGGGAGTCAAAGAAAGGAATGTTATGGATTGAATTGTGTCCCCAAAAAATGTATATCAACTTGGCTAGGCCATGATTCCAAGTATTGTGTGATTGTCCACCATTTTGTCATCTGATATGATTTTCCTATGTGTTGTAAATCCTATCTCTGTGGTGTTAATGAGGCAGAATTAGAAGCAATTATGTTAATGAGGCAGGATTCAATCTACAAGATTAGGTACGATCTTGAGTCAATCTCTTTTGAGATATAAAAGAGAGAAGCAAGCAGAGAGATGGGGGATCACTAAGAAAGTAGCACCTAGAGCAGAGCCAGTCCTTTAGACCCAGAGTCCCCACACTTATAAGCTCCTAGACCGGGGGAAAATTGATGACAAGGACCTTTCCCCAGAGCAGACAGACAGAGAAAGCCTTTCCCAGGAGCTGGCACAAGACAACTGCTAATGTTTATTTTTTCACTTTTTTCTTTTCTCATTCAGTCTTACTAGAGGTTTGTCTTTTTTGCTATTTATTTCAGACTATCAACTTTTGGCTTTGTTGATTCTTTCTATCGTACGTGTTTAATTTTTTTCTTTTTATTGTACTTTAGGTGAAAGTTTATAGAGCAGATTAGTTTCTCATTCAACGATTTATGCACAAATTGTTTTGTGATATTGGTTGCAATCCCAGTGGTGTGTCAACACTCTTCCATTCTCTGCCCCAGTTTACCCGTTTCCATTCATTCCACTTTCCTGTCCCTTCCTGCCTTCTCCTCTATGCTTTTGGGAAGGTGTTGCCCATTTGGTCTCATTTCCATAAATGAACTAAGAAACATGTTCCTCATGTGTGTTATTGTTTGTTTTACAGACCTGTATAATCTTTGGCTAAAGGGTGAACATCAGGAATGGGTTCAGTTCTGAGTTAAAAGGGTGTGCCGGACCATAGTCTTGGGGTTCCTCCAGTATTTGTCAGACCAGTAAGTCTGGTCTTTTTTTGTGAATTTGAATTTTTCTCTATATTTTTTCTCCAGCTCTGTCCGGGAGCCTCTCTTGTGATCCTTCTGAGTGGTTGGTGGTGGTAGTCAGGCACCATCTGGTTGTTCTCTACTCAGGCTGGTGGAGGTGGTGGAACTTGTGGTCTGTTAGTTCTTTGGACTGACATTTCCCTTGTGTCTTTGGTTTTCTTCATTCTCCCTTGCTCTGGATAGGATGGGACCAGTAGATGTATCTTACATGGCCATTTGCAAGCTTTTAAGACCTCAGACACTACTCACCAAAGTCAGATGTAGAGCATTTTCTTTATAAACTATGTTATGCCAATAGACTTAGATGTCCCCAGACATCATGGTCTGCAGCCCTCAACCCAGTAACTTGGTCCCGTAGGGTGTATGGATGTGTCTATGACTTTGCCTTGGCCATGTTGTGCTGACTTCCCCTATAATGTGTACTTTTTGTCCCTTCACCAAACTTACCACGTATCTACTATCTAGTTAGTGATTTCTCCTCCCCGTCCTTCCCCTCCCTCGTAACCATCAAAGATTGTTTCTTTCTGTGTGTAAATCTTTTCTTCAGTTTTTATAATAGTAGTGGTTAAGAGCTACAGCTGCTAACCAAAAGGTCAGCAGTTCAGATTCACCAGGCAATCCCTGGAAACTCCATGGGGCAGATCTACTCTGTCCTATAGCGTTGCTATGAGTCTGAATCGACTGGATGGCAATGGGTTTTTGGTTCATATAATATTTGCCCTTTTGTGATTGACTTATTTCACTCAGCATAATACACTCCAGATTTATCCATGTTGTGAGATATTTCACAGATTCATCTACATAGTATTCCATTGTATGTATGTACCATAATTTATCCATTCATCTGTTGATGGGCACTTAGATTGTTTCCACCTTTTCGCTATTGTGAATAATGCTGCAATTAACATGGGTGTGCATATGGCTATGCATGTGTGACAGCTCTTATTTCTCTAGGATATATTTCTAGGCGTGGGATTGCTAGATCATATGGTATTTCTATTTCTAGCTTTTTAAGGAGGCACCATATCATTTTCCATAGTGTTTGTACCATTTTATATTCCTACCAGCAGTGCATAAGAGTTCCAATCTCCCCGCAACCTCTCCAACATTTGTTATTTTCTGTTTTTTTGATTCGTGCCAGTAATGAGGTGAGATGGTATCTCATTGTAGTATTGATTTGCATTTCTGTAATGGCTAATGAACGCAAACGTTTCCTGTTGTGTCTATTAGCCACCTGAACGCCTTCTTTGGTCAAGTGTCTGTTCATATCCCTTACCCATTATTTATTGGATTATTTGTCTTTTTTTTTTTTTTTTTTTTGCTGAGGTGTTGAAGTATTTATGGATTTTAGAGATTATACCCTTGTTTGGTCTTTTGGTGAAGTTTTTTGATGAGTCTGTAACCTGTTGCTGTCGAGTCAATTCCAACTCATAACGACCCTATAGGACAGAGTAGAACCGCCCCATTCGGTTTCCAAGGAGCGCCTGGTAGATTCAAACTGCCAACCTTCTGGTTAGCAGCCGTAGCTCTTAATCACTACACTACCAGGAGTGTTTAATTTTTGAGAGATCCCAGTTATCTAGTTTATCTTCTGGTGTTTGCACATTGTTAGTTATGTTTTGTATCCTATTTATGCCATATATTAGGGCCCTTAGTGTTGTCCCTATTTTTTCTTCCAGATAGGAAGCCAGATGCAGGATCCAGAGGGAGCAAAAGCCCACAAGCTTTGGATGCAGCCCACACCCCCAAGGAAACTCTATTTCAACTGATTGACTGCTCGTAGCAAATCTTATAATGGAGGTGATTACTTATATCCGATCTCATTGTGGAAGAGATTACATCATTACATAGCTGCCAAACTACATCATAACTGCCAAACCCCTGAGAATCATGGCCCAGTCAAGTTGTCACACAATCTTAACAATTCTAGTCCACCCCTTGTCAACTTGACACCTATACACATCTCCCTAAATCATACACAACCTCTAAATAAAGACAATCATAAAGTCATACTTGTGACTAACATGATACAACTAACATACATACAACCAAAAACACACTATTTTATAAGTGAAGAAAACAAAAAAAATTGATGCACACTTACAAGGAAAAAATATTCAAAACAATTACAGTCCTCGCTTCTGCAACTTGTCACAGGATCATGGCTGGTATTTAGAACTACATTCTTCTACCACCCATTCCATATTTCTTTTACCCTCAGCAAGAACCTCAGCTGGTCCTGGTTCTTTGCCTGGTGACGTAACACACACCTTCATTCCTGAAGGGTCTAGGCCATTAGTAGTCATGTTGGAATTGGGTTCTTGTAGTTTTCCATTGACATTAATCACAGGACATGGTAGCACTAAGGGATCTCTTGTATTCCAGATATACTCTTCTTTACCTCCATTATACAATATCAATTCAATTTCCTCTTGGTAATCAGGATCAATTACACCAGCCAATACAGTAACTCCCTTCTTTGCCCGCTGATTCAGAGGTATGAGGAGCTCAAAGTGGCCAGACGGCATTCTTAACTTCCAGCCCTTCATTGGAATGAGTGTTGTGTCTCCTGGTGGGAGCATTCCTACCTTTGGAACTAAGGCCTTTAGATCCTCAGAGCACAGGGTCATGGGGCCAGGAAGCAAAAATTTTGCAAGTGGGTCACTAGGAGTAATAATGAGTGGTGCTACTTCCATTTCCACCCCCTGATTTCTGGACCCATGAATCCTGGCTATGGGAGAAATAGCATCATATATCAGATGCAGGTTTACAGCATATACAGCCTCCTGGAGGACATTGCCCCAACATTGCAAGGTATTGCCACCTAGCTGGTACCATAATTGTGTCTTTAGAAGACCATTTCATTGTTCTATCAAGCCAGCTCTTCAGGATGATGGGGAACATGGTAAGACCAGTGAATTCCATGAGAATGGGTCCACTGTCACACTTCATTTGCTATGAAGTGAGTCCCTTGATCTGAGGTGATGCTGTGTGGGATACCATCATGGTGGATTCTGTAAGTCCACAGATGGTAGTTTTGGCAGAAGCATGGCGTGCAGAGAAGGCAATCTGTATCCAGAGTAAGTTTCCATTCCAGTAAGAACAAAACACTGCCCTTTCCATGATGGAAGCAGTCCAGTGCAATCAATCTGCCACCAGGTTGCTGGATGATCACCTAGAGAGTGACTCAGTGTTGATCTCTGCTGCTGTCAGATTGAGCCCTTATCAGTGGCTATAGGCAAGATAGTCTTGGTGAGTGGAAGTCCATGTTGCTGAGTCCACGCATAACCTCCATCCCTGTGACCATAGCCACTTTGTTCATGAACCCATTGAGCAATGACAGGAGTGGCAGGGAAAAGAGGATGACTGCTTTCTACAGAACACTCCATCCTATCCACTTGATTGTTAAAATTCTCCTCTGTTGAGGTCACCCTTTGGTGGGCATTCACACAGGGCACAAATATTTTCACTTCTTTGGCCCATTCAGAGAGGTCTATCCACACACCTTTTTCCCATACCTCCTTGTCACCAATTTTCCAATCATGTTCCTTCCAAGTTCCTGACCATCCAGCTAAACCATTGGCCACAGCCCATGAATCAGTATACAGTTGCAAATCTGGCTATTTCTCCTCCCAAGCGAAGTGAACAACCAGGTGCACTGCTCAAAGTTCTATCCTTGGGAAGATTTTCTTTCACCATTGCCTTTCAGGGAGATCTCAAGCAAGTGGCTGTAGTGCTGCCACTGTCCTCTTTCGGGTGGTACCTGTGTATCTCGCAGATCTATATGTAAATTAGGCATGAACTTTCTCTTCCTCAGTCAACTAATAATAAGGAACTCACCATGAGGCCATAGGTGCAGACTAGCAGAGGGCAGATAATGTGAGAGAAGTGGAGACAAATGAGCATTTGGGCCACTTCCTCATGCAACTTACTTGTGCCTTCAGGTCCTGTTCAGGCCCAATCTCATATATATACCACTTCCATTTAATGATGGAGTGCTGTTGTGCACATCAGACATTATAGCTCTGTGGGTCAGACACCACCAAGTTAGTGATGGGCAGCTGAGGCTGCATGTTGACTTGGTGGCCCATGGTTAAGTGTTCAGTCTCTACCGAGACCCAGTAATAAGCCAAAAGATGTTTCTCAAAAGGAGAGTAGTTATCTGCAGAGGATGGCAGGGCTTTGCTCCAAAATCCTAAGGGTCTGTGCTGCGATTCACCAATATGGGTCTGTCAAAGACACAAATAGGATCTCTATCTGCCACTGACACTTCAAGCACCATTGGATCAGCTGGATCATATGGTCCAAGTGGTAGAGCAGCTTGCATGGCACCCTGAACCTGTTGCAGAGCCTTCTCTTGTTCTGGCCCCCACTCACAACTAGCAGCTTTTCAAGTCACTTAATAAATAGGCTAGAGTATCACACCCAAATGAGGAACATGTTGCCTCCTGCCCACCAGGAATTGTGTCTCCTTTTTAGTTGTGGGAGGAGCCAGATGCAATAACTTATCCTTCACTTTAGAAGGAATATCTTGACATGCCCGCACCACTGGACCCCTAGAATTTCACTGAGGTGGAAGGTGTCTGAGTTTTTGTGGGATTAATTTCCCACCTTCTAGCATGCAAATGTTTTACCAATAAACCCAGACTCATTGACACTTCTTCTTCACTGTGTCTAATCAGCATAATGTCATCAATGTAATGGACCAGTGTGACATCTTGTGGAAGGGAAAGGTGATCAATGTCCCTGCAGACTAAACTATGTCCTCTATGGTAACCACGTCCACCTTGCCTTTGCTGATTGAGTGCCACCACTTGGCCCCTACCACCACGGGGTCCAACCAGTCCCATTGTAGTTAGGTGCATTAGTTCAGTTAGGCCAGTTCCCACGGTCAAATCTGACTTACATAAAATAGCAATCACAGCAGTCTTCAAGGATGCTGGGACTCCCTTCACAAATTTGTTCCGCACTGTTGTGGTAAAAGCTGTGTCTCCTGGGAACTCCATGTGTGGGTCTATGGGTCTAACCTGATAAATCCACTCTAACATGCCTATTTCCCTAAGCCTTTGGATACCTTCTACAGTATACCAAGGCAAGTCTGGTACTTCAACTTGATTTAGTGTAGTCTACTGTGTAATCCATGCTTCAGTGAATCATCCAAATAAACTATTACATCCTTTCCTAACTTCTCAAGCTGAAACACTGAATGAAGAATCTGTGCTTAGTGGGCCCATATCAAATCTCAGTCTGACCCAACTTTATGTTCCTTGCACCATTATCCTATACCCTTAATAGCCATTCCCACACATATTCCCCCAGGTTTCTTTTTGTGCATATTCGAAAAGTTAAGCAGTTCTTTTGGAGTGTAGTGTACCTCCTCCTGGGTCATGCTTTGTACTTTACCTTTTGTGACTTGCTGGGATTTAAGTTTATTTATAGGTCTAGAAGCAAAAATTGGTGGTAGGGATGTGGTCTGAGAACATTCAGCAATGCCTTGTAAGGCATCTGCCTCAGGCAGTGTCCCAAGAAATGACTCAGATGCCTCCTCAGGGGATAATTCAGACAAAGGCTCTTCAGACACAGCCGAGTTAATCTCATCAGACAGGGTTGAGGGGCTAAAGGTTTTACCGGGGAGGATGGCTTAGCAGACAAAGATGGAGTAATCGCTTCAGATGGGAGTGAGAAGGCTGGTTCTGTTGGCAGGAGTGATTTAAACAGAATTTAGGAGCTCAGTGTCCCCAGCTTCCTGATCATCTGCCCATTTGTCACCATCCCATGTTTAGGATCCCATTTCTTCCTAATCAATGCCCTCAGTTTAACTTCAGACACCATTCAAACTTGAGAATTCAATTGGAGTTTAATTCAGCCACTCTTATGATAAGACTCTGGGTTTGGTGTTCAGCAATATCAGCTCTGTTACTACAAGAAATAAGGCTTTCTTTTAGGGCACAAGTGGTGACTTTGAGGTTGTTTATGTGGCACTTGAGCTTTGACTCTGAAGCCCTAAACTCATCTTTATCTTTCACCACTTTGTATAGTGAAAGTAGGACCAACCAACCAGCTTCCTTACACTTCTGACAAAATTGCAGAAAAATATTGAACATGTGACCATCCACATGCTCGCTTCTTACCAGTACTTGATCTATTTGTGGTGATATTTTGTGTGTTTCTATTGCCACCTGATGTCATGGATTAGAAGTGCCCTCTTTACTACTGGAAGTAGAGTCATTAACATCTTTAAGACAAACCAGACCTGAAAACAAATTTACAAAACTCATCCTTAAAATTTTGTTTCTCTAGAACCACTTTTGGTACCAAATTTCTTAGGCTGGGTTCTCTAGAGAAGCAAAACCAGTGAAGAGTGTACAACAGTGAAGAGTGTAAGACTGCTGAAATAATGAACAAATCTGTCTTGGAAGAAGTACAACCAGAATGCTCCTTAGAAGCAAGGATGGCAAAACTACTGTCTCACATACTTTGAACATGATATCAGGAGGGATGAATCCCTGGAGAAGGACATCATGCTTGGTAACATAGAGGGCCAGTGAAAAATAGGAAGACCCTCAACCAGATGGATTGACACAGTGGCTGCAACAATGAGCTCAAGCCTAACAAAGATTGTGAGGATGGCGCAGGACTGGGCAGTGTTTCGTTCTGTTGTACATAGGGTTGTTATGAGTCAGAACCAATTTGACGGCACCGAACAACAACATATATATACATACGAAACCAAACCCTTTGCTATTGAGTCGATTCTGACTGATAGCAACCCTATAGGACAGAGAAGAACTGCCCCATAGGTTTCCAAGGAGCAGCTGGTAGATTTGAACTGCTGATCTTTTGGTTAGCTGCTAATCTGTTAACCACTATGCCACCAGGACCCCATATATATGTACATATGTACATATATATAAATATATATATGTACATATGTAAATATATATAAATATATATATATATATATATATATAAAGAGAGAAAGAGAGAAGGATTTATATAACGGAAATTGCTCATGCAGCTGTAGAGGTTGGAGAGTCCCAAGTCCGTGGGTCAGTCATCAGGCTGGAGATTTCACCTAACTGCTATAGCTGCAGGGACTGGCAAACCTGATCAGCAGGTCAGACAGTGGGCTGCTGGATCATGGACTGCGGAGGCTGACAGATCCAGGATCAGGACGTGAGATGGCAGGCTGATGGCTCAAGTACCAAGAACCAGAGGTCAGATGATGACAAGCTGGACGCAGAATCCAGAGCAATCAAAAGCCAGAGAGCTTTGCCAGAAAGTCCACATATATTGGATATAATATAGTCCCTTTCAATAGATTGGCTGCTCATCATGAAAGTGATTACATTATACCAAATCTCATCATGGAGGTGACTACATCATTATATAACTGCCAAACTACATCATAACTGCCAAACCACTGAGAATCATGGCCCAGCCAAGTTGACCCACAACCTTAACCATCACAAAATGATACTAAAACAAATAATAAAAATAAAAGACAAAGTATATATGTAGAAATTTTTTCCTGGGTCGGTAGGTTGATAATGCAATGGCAGCCATGGTTTGCCCTAAACTTGAGGAGTTTCTAATGTAACTGGAGTTGTAGGAGCTGTAGTTATGGGCAAGAAAAACACATAGTTCAGCAAACTAAGTAACATGTATGAAATAATATCATTTTTTTCATTGTAAATATATGCGACTGGACATTTCCTTTTAGCTACAGAGTTTTCAAATCTTTATTAAAACCCCTAAATATATTGGTGAGTGCTAACGAACATAAAACTTGCATGATCTGATCATTTACCAAATGGAACTAGAAGCAAGAATTTTGATTCCTTTCAATATACGTTATCAACTAGCTACGATGATCAACATTAAGAAGGAAGAAAATTACGCGTTTTTGGTTGTTAGCACTAGGATTATTATTTAGGAGATGAACAGAATCCTCCTCCTTCTTCTTGTCTTTATCTTTGCTAACATGTATTGAGGGCTTTTTTGTGCCAGACACATTTTGGAGTGTTTTACCTGTACTAATTCATTTAGTCCCACAACAGCTCCAGGAGATAAGTAATGTTAATATCTCCAATTAACAGATAAGGAAACTGAGCCAAACATAGGGTAAGCAGCTTGCCTGAGGTTGTTGTTCCTGTGGTGGTGTTGGTGTGCCATGGATTCAGTCCTGACTCATAGCAATCTTATAGGACACAGTAGAACTGTCCCATAGGGTTTCCTAGGCTGTAATCCTTATGGGAGCAGATCAAGTCTTTTCTCCCGAGGAGCCACTGATGGCTTCAAATCACCAGTCTTTCAGTTAGCATCCGAGCGCTTAACCATTGCCCTACCAGGGCTACTTTGTCCGAGGTATAATACCCTAAATAGTGGAACCAGGATATGAATATATGCTGTGGGCTTCTTTTGCCACTTTTTTTCTATTTATTCAAATTGCAAGGTAAAGGTATTGATTTTGGCCCTTTCTTCTTTTTTGATGTGTGCACTTGTTGCTATAAATTGACCTCTGAGCACTTTCTTTATGTGTCCCAAAGGTTTTGGTATGATGTGTTTTCATTCTCATTTTATTCTAGGAATTTTTCGATTCCATCTTTGATTTCTTCTAATACCCAGTTGTTTTTAAGCAAGGTGTTACTCAGTTTCCAAGTTTTTTTAATTTTTTTTCCTTGTTCTTGTTATTATTTTCTACTTTTATGGGATTGTGATTAGAGACGATGCTTTGTATTATTTCTATGTTCTGGATTTTATTGAGGGTTGCTTTGTGGCCTAAAATATAGCCTATTCTGGAGAATGTTCTATGTGCATTGAAAAAGAATGTATACTTTGCTGCTGTTGGGTAGAGTGTTCTATATATGTCTGTGAGGTCAAGTCCATTGATTGTGGCCTTTAGATCTTCTGTATCTTAGTTGAGTTTTTTTCCTAGATGTTCTGTCCTTTACCAAGAGTGGTGTGTTGCAGTCTCCTACTATTGTTGCGGAACTGTCAATTTCTCTTTTCAGTGCTATTAGAGTTTGTTTTATGTATTTTGGATCCCTGTTCTTGGGTGTATAGATATTTAATAAGGTTTTGTCTTAGTAGATTGTCCCTTTAATCATTATATCATACCCTTCCTTGTCTTTTATGGTTGATTTTGCCTTAAAGTGTATTTTATCTGCGATTACTATTGCCACTCCTGCTCTCTTTTGGTTGCTGTTTGCTTGATACATTTTTTCTATCCTTTGATTTTAATACATTAATGTCTTTGTGTCTAAGGTGTGTCTCTTGTGGACAGCATATTGATGGGTCATGTTTTTAAATTCATTGTGTCACTCTCTGTCTCTTTGAGTGTATTTAAGCAGTTTATATACAGTGTGATTATCTATAGCTGTGAGTTTATGCTGTCATTTTGTTGTACTTTTTTTATGATACTGATGTTTTCTTTGTTCCTCTTACTTTCCTGTGCTGAGTTCCTTTTGTTTGTGAAATTTCCTTTCATTTTTTTTGTTATTATAGATTTTGTGTTTATTGACTCTGTTTTTCTTCTTTTTAATTTTGATGAGTACGTTTGTTAACTATCTTTGTGGTTACATTTATTACAATGATATTTACATTTATCTTTCTAAATTTAAACTAGTCATTTATTACTTGATATCACCTTGATTTTCTCTCCATTTGAAAGTTCTATACCTACACTGTTTATTCCCCCTTTTATTGTTTTGATGTTGTTGTCATTTACAGATTGATGTCTCTAGTTCCCTGCTTTAAATCTTTTAGTTTTGTTTTTATTATTGAGATTTCTTTACTTAGGTTAGTATCTGGCTGATGCTGTCCTTTGTCCTGGCCTCAGGTTGTAGTCCTTTGTTTTTCGTTCTCTAACTGAAGGACTCCCTTTAATAATTCTTGTTTGGTTTGGTTTTTACAAATTCCCTTAATTTCTGTTTATCTGGAAAATGTCCTAATTTTTCCATCATATTTGAGAGAGAGTTTTGCATAATGTATTATTCTTGGTTGGCAGTTTTTTTCTTTCAAGGTTTTATATATGCCATCCCATTGCCTTCTTGCCTGCATCGTTTCTGCCAAAGAGTTTAGTTTTTTTGTTTCCCCTTTATAAGTGACTCTTTTTTCTTGAGGTGCTCTCCCAGGATTCTTTCTTTGACTCTGGTTTTTGCAAGTGTGATTATGATATGTCTTGGTGACTTTCTTTTGGGGTCTATCCTACATGGGGTTTGTTGAACTTCTTGGATGGTCAGTTTTTTGTCTTTCATATTAGGGAAGTTTTCTGCCAGCAAATCTTCAACAATACTGTTGTGTTTTCCATTTTCTCCCATCATGCACAAATTCTTTCTCTTGATTGTGTCCCACATAATTCTTAGGTTGTCTTCATGTTTCTTCATTCTTTTCTCTGATTTTTATTCAAAGTGGTGTCCCTAGATTTGTCTTCAATCTCATTGATTCTGTCTTTCATTGTTTCAAATTTGCTCCTAAAACCTTCTATTGAGCTGTCCATTTCTGAAATTTTGTTAACTTTTGGATTTCTAGTTGCTGTTTTTGTATGAATTGTCAATGTTTGTTTATTTTAATGCTTTCTTCTTGTATTATTTTCCTGAATTCTTCTATTGTTTTGTCTGTGTGTTCTTTGAGTTTGGCCATGTTTTTGTTGGTTTGTGGGTTTATGTGTGTTTTCCATGCTTTTGTCTACTTTTACCTTGGTTTTGTTTGTGTTTTCTTTTATCTCTTTCCTAATCTCTTAGAGAGCTCTAAATGTTAGTCTTTCGAATTGCATATAGGTAATTCCACTGCCTTTTCTTCTAATGGGAAGTTACCTGATTCTTTATTTCGGTCACTTGTTGGGGCCATCTTGTCCTGCTTTTTATGTTTTGATATTGTCTGCTGTCTCCAAGACATTCAGGTATTACTTTCTTTATTTATTGATTGTGGGTTGGTTTGTTTGGTTAGGCTTTTTTGTTTTGTTTTGTTATGTCTGGGCAGGCAGCCCAGGCATGCTTTGTTGCTTGCTCATCTGTGGACACAATAGCTCTCACCACCTTCTGTGGGTGGGCAGGGCAGTTCACTCAGCTGTGATGCAGCAGGGCAGGGCCAGTTGGGAGGGAGGAGCACAGAGCCACAATGCTTACCTGTGGTGCAGCAAGTTGGAGCTGGCGGTGGGGGTTGAGGCTGGGTGACTTAGCTGCAGTGCAGCAGGGCGGAGCCTGTGGGGTGGCAGCTGTGGGGCAACAGGAGGGCTGATGAGGTGAAGGGGTGCAGGGCCAGGTCACTTGACTGCAGTGCAGCAGGATTGGTTGGAAGGGAGGAAGCCACAAAATTGAGTTACCTGGCTGCAGCTCAGTGGGGTGGGAAGGGTGTGGGGATGGAGGGGGTACAAGGTCAGGCTGCCAGGCTGTGGCACAGTGGGGCAAAGCCAGTAGGGAGGGAGGGGGAGTGGAGCCAGGTTGTCCAGCTGCAGTGCAGTGGCACAGAGCTGGCGTGAAGGGAGGGGGCATGGGGCCAGGTCACTCAGCTGTGGCACAGCAGTGTAGAGCTGGCGGGGAGGGAGAGGATGCAGGGCTGGATCACCTGGCTGCAGTACAGTGGGTGTGGCTGGCAGGAAGAGAGAGGGGCCCAAGAGGGGGAGCAGAAGGGTCTAGATGGGGAGGGAATTGGGGGCTTTGTACTGTGGTCCTTCACAGTTAGGGCTATTGGGATGGGGCAGTTTGTGCCACTACTCACCAGAAGGGTGGATGCTCTAGGAGTGTGGTCTTCTGTTTACCATGTGAGAGTGTCTGGGCACTTCCATTAGCTGCAGCCAGCAAATGGGATCTTACTTCACTCTGGGTGTGTTGCGCCGTTCTTCTATTTTCTGTTGGGAGTTCCATGAAGATGCCTTCTGTGCTCTTTGCGGGGTGGGGCATTTGGCTTTATCTCAAGATGGCTGTGCTGTGCTGTGCCATGCCAGTTAACAGGGAACTTCCACTCTGTATTGCTACTCGTTCACTACTTTTGATCAGTTTCTTCTTCTCAGTGACTTTCTATCTAATACTTTATCCCTTCATTTAAAGTTCATGGTTCCAGGATTGATGTCTGTATCTGTTCTACTTGGTTTTTTGGGTCTTTTTTGCAGAGGGATCACCTGGTGCATCTGACTAGTCTGCCGTCTTGGTTCCGCCCTGTTTTCTTTTTATTAGTTCTCTCTTTGTTATTTTCTTCCCCTATTTGGGGAGATAAGTTAATTTTTTTTCTAATTGCTTAAGCTTATTCGTTTTGATTGTAAGGATTTAAAACTCTATATTTCCTTCTAAGAACCATGTTAAGCTGCATTGCATAAGTTTGCTATGTGGCCTTTTCATTATCATTCAATTCTCAGGGCTTTCTGATTTTCATTCTGATTTCTTCTTTGATTGATGTGTTTTTTTTAGCAGTATTTAATTTCTAAAAGCATGGGTTTTGTTTTGTCATCCCTTTTTAAAATTATTTCTAACTTAATTTCACTATAGTCAGAGAATGTGTTCTATATGACACCAGTCATTTGAAGTTTAGCAAGCCTTGCTTTATGGCACAATCTGTGGTAAAATTTGTAAACATTCTAAGTGTCCTCAGAAGGAATGAGAATTTTGCAGCTGATCCATTAGGTTGACTTGATAAGTGTGTTATTCAAATCTTCTATATCCTCACTGATATTATGTACCTGATATCTCAGTTATTGAGATGAATGTGTTGAAATCTCCCATTCTGATGGTATATTAGTCTTTTCATCCTTTTCATTTTATATATATATAAAGTCTGTGTTATTAAGTAGATAGATACATGTTAAAATTCTTAAATTTTGCTAGTAAATTGGAACTTTTCTCCCCTTTACAATTTATTCTTTTATCTCCACTAATGCTTTTCATCTTGAAATATATTTTGTCTGATATTTACATAGTTATACCATAATTCTTTTCATTTTCATTTTCCCAGTGTATCTGTGTTCAATCTTCCGTTTTCATGATGTTTTAGATGGGTCTTTTTTTTAACCAAAGCTGAAAATCTTTGTATTTTACGTGGATCTTTGGCTATATATTATATTTCTCCATTCCTAGAAACAAAACTAGAGAGCATAATAATAATAAAACAAAAAGCTGGATCAATTTCACCAAACATCACTAATACACTCTCAAACTCGTAAGTCATCAAAGATTTCTGCATTACATAAAGCATTTAAGACACAAATTATTGAATTATTTAACAAATAAAGGATGATTTATTGAGTTTGTATTGTCTAGTGTTTATGTATTCTGTGCAGTATTGGATGCAGATTACATTGAATTTCTACACCTTATAATAAATATGTACTATTATATAACTGTTATGGGTTGAACTGTGTCCCCCAAAAATGTGTGTCAACTTGGCCAGGCCGTGATTCCCAGTATTATGTAGTTGTCTACCATTTTGTGATCTGATGTAATTATCCTATGTATTGTAAATCCTAATCTCTATGATGTTAATGAGGCAGTTATGTTAATGAGGAAGGACTCAATCTACAGGATTAGGTTGTATCTTGAGTCAATCTCTTTTGAGATATAAAAGAGAGAATCGAGCAGAGAGGAGAGGGACCTCATTACCACCAAGAATGAAGAGCCAGGAGCATAGTGCATCATTTGGACCCAGGGTCCCTGCACTGAGAAGCTCCTAGACCAGGGGAAGACTGATGACAGGGACCTTATCCTAGAGCCAACAGAGAAAGAAAGCATTCCCCTGGAGTTGGTGCCCTGAAATCGGACTTCTATCCTCCTAGACTGTGAGAGAATAATTTTTTCTTTGTTAAAGCCATTCACTTTTGGTGTTTATATTATAGCAGTACTCAATAACTAAGACAATAACTAAACAAAGAAATTGTATTTTAAATATGGTAAAGAGACTATCTGAATTGAATCTCGGTGTAGTGCCTCCAGGTAAGTGGCAGAAGCAAACACAGAAGCTAAACACTTGGGAAAATAACAGTAGCAGGAGACAAGACATTATCAGGAAAATAGTTCAAATACTTCTGCAAGGCCTGTAAAACCTCCTTCCTGAACATACACACAGTTTAACATTCTTTCTGGTGCATATGTGAACATACCCTAGTTGGTTTTCATTTCAGATAATACATTGTTGGTGAAACACTTAAAGTCATTATGTCAAATATCTAACTATTGAGAATTCAGATGTCAGGGATATCACTTCTTGGATTTTTGTGGGCAAGAAAAGGAGTTTATGTCTAATCAACACTTCAATTAAGGATGCAGCCCTTTGGGGCTCTGTGCAGGTTTTGTTCCTGTCACTACCTGCCTCACTTTGATGACACCCTGGGAAAATTGAATGTCAAGTTCACCTCAGTTCGGCATATATTTTCAGGGTGATAATTCCACTTTTCTGTCAGAATTCATATTTTCATTAGTTTTTGGCCTCTGAGAGGGGCTGGATGAGAGTGTATCGTCTTCCACAATGCCAGAAACAGAATACCAAAAGTAAGTTTCTTTATTACTTCTACAGGTTTTTTAAAAATATATATAAAACATTTGCTCTCTACTGTGCGTTAAAAAGTCAGCAATTATCAAAATTGCATGTAATTATGTCTTAGGATAACATAAAGATACAGGTGTTTATTTAACAAGCATTTTTGATCACCTAACATTTTCATTTTTGGTTGTTTCACCTTTAGTTGCATTTGAATGCCGTAGGAGTCATTTGGGAAAATCCTCTACATAAAGTCTGTGACCTCTTATAGCACCATGTAATGATTTTTCCTTCTCCTTGAAAAGACTTGAAATGAAATTCAGATTCTTGTGATCCTTTACAAAAGATAAAGAATATGTAATGTCACCAAATTCCCAATTAAGCCATTCTTTTTATTTGTTTGTTTATCTTTCAAAATTACATTTGCTTGTGTTGGAGTCCTCTAAGGAGTGTGTAACAACTCACCTGCTAAATCAATTAGCACTGAAAATGGATGACACTGGAGCATCGGGCCCATACCTGGCTGTCACTGGCAATCAGGATGTGCATGAGAGGGACGAGAGCAGGAAGGATGGCTATATGGCTGCCTGGATCCCTCATCACATGAAAGTAGATGCAAAATCCTCAACAAAATTTTAACCAGTAGAATTCAGCATCATGTCAAAAAAATAATACACCAGGACCAAGTGGGATTCATACCAAGTATGCAAGGATGGTTCAACATCAGAAAATCAATCAGTGTAATCCGCCACATAAATAGAACAAAAGAAAAAAATCACATGATCATCTCAGTCAACACAGAAAATTCATTTGATAAAGTCCAACACTCATTCCCAATATAAACTCTCAATAAAATAGGAATAGAAGGGAAATTATGCAACATAATAAAGCCCATCTACACAAAAACAATAGCCAACATCATTCTCAATGGAAAGAGGCTGAAAGTATTCCCCCTGAGAATGGGAACGAGACAAGGATGCCCTTTATACCACTCCTGCTTAACATTGTGCTGCAAGTCCAAGCTACAGCAATAAGGCAAGAAAAAAGAAAGAAAGGGCATCTAAATTGGAAAGGAAGAAGTAAAACTATTCCAATTCACAGATGATATGATCCTATACATAGATAACCATAAAGATTCTACAAGAAAACTACTGGAACCAAGAGAAAGATTCAGCAGAGTAGCAGGATATAATATCAACATACAAAAATCAGCTGGCTTCCGATAAACCAACAAAGAAAACTTTGAAAAGGAAATCAGGAAAACAATACCATTTATAATATCCCCTAAAAAGATAAAATACTTAAGAATAAATCTAACCAGGACCTAAAAAACCTATATAAGAAAACTACAAAATACTACTGCAAGAAACCAAAAGAGGCCTACATAAATGGAAAAACATGTAATGCTCATGGATAGGAAGACTGAACATTGTGAAAATGTGAATTCTACCCATAGTGATCTACAGATATAACGTAATCCCAATTCAAATACCTACAGCATTCTTTAACGAGATGGAAAAACTAATCACCAACTTTATATGGAAAGGAAAGAGGCCCCAGATAAGTAAAGCATTACTGAAGAAAAAGAACAAAGTAGGAGGCCTCACACTACCTGATCTCAGAATTTACTATATAATCACAGTAGGCAAAATAGCCTGGTACTTGTACAATGACAGACACATAAACCAATGAAGCAGAACGGAGAACCCAGACATAAATCCATCTACCTAGGGTCAGATAATCTTTGACAAAGGACCAAGGTCCATTAAATGGGGAAAAATCAGTCTTTCTAACAAATGGTGCTGGCAAAACTGGATGTCCATCTGTAAAAAAATGAAACAGGGCCCATAACTCCCTCACTCCATACACAAAAACTAACTCCAAATGGATCAAAGACCTAAATATAAAACCTAAAATGATAAAGATCATGGAAGAAAAAGTAGGGAAAATGCTAGGGGCCTTAATACCTGACATAAATACAATACAAACCATAACTAACAATGCACAAATACCAAAGAGAAACTAGATAACTTGGAGCTACTAAAAATTAAACACTTAGCTCATCAAAAGACTTCAGCAAAAGAGTAAAAAGAGAATCTACAGACAGTGAAAAAACATCTGGCTACAGCATGTCTGATAAGGATCTATTCTCTAAAATCTATAAAATACTTCAACACCTCAACAACAAAAAGACAAATAATCCATTTGAAAAATGAGGAAAGGATATGAACAGGCATTTCACCAAAGGAGACATTCAGGTGGCTAACAGACACATGAGGAAATGCTTGTGATCATTAGCCATTACAGAAATGCAAATCAAAACTACAATGAGATACCATCTCGCCTCGACATTACTTGCACTAATTAAAAAAAAAAAGAAAACAACAAATGTTGGAGAGGTTGCAGGGAGAATGGAACTCTTATACACTGCTGGTGGAAATGTAAAATGGTACAGCCACTGTGGAAAACAATATGGCGTCTCCTTAAAAAGCTAAAAATAGAAATACCATAGAAATTCCACTCCTGAGAATATATCCTAGAGAAATAAGAACCGTAACAAGAATAGACATATGCGTATCCATGTGTTATGGATTGAATTGTGTCCCAAACATACGTGTATCAATTTGCCTAGGCCATGATTCCCACTATTGTGTGATTATCCACCATTCTGTCATCCGATGTGATTTTCCTATGTGTTGTAAATCCTACCTGTATGATGTTAATGAGGTGGAATAGGTGGCAGTTATGTTAATGAGGCAGGACTCAATCCACAAGATTGGATTGTGTCTTGAGCCAATCTCTTTTGAGATATAAAAGACAGAAGCAAGCAGAGAGACACAGGGACCTCAAACCACCAAGAAACAAGAGCCAGGAGAATAGCACGTCCTTTAAACCCAGGTTCCCTGAGCTGAGAAGTTCCTTAATCCAGGAAGATGATGACAAGGACCTTCCCCCAGAGCCAACAGAGAGAGAAAGCCCTCCCCTGAAGCTGGCACTCTGAATTTGGACTTCTAGCCTCCTAGATTGTGAGAGAATAAACTTCTCTTTGTTATAGCTATCCACTTGTGGTATTTCTGTTATAGCTGCACTAGATGACTAAGACACCATGTTCATTGCTGCATTATTCACAACAGCAAAAAGATAGAAATAACCTAAGCGCCCATCAACAGGTAAATGGATAAACAAATTATGATACACACACCCAATGGAATACTATGCAACAATAAAGAACAATGATGAATCTATGAAACATCTCATAACATGGATGAATCTGGAGGGTATTACGCTGAGTAAAATAAGTCAATCACAAAAGGACAAATATTGCATGAGACCACTATTATAAAAAAAAACCCAAGAAAAGGTCTACAGACAGAAAAAAACAATCTTTGGTAGTTACCAGGGAGGAGAGGGGAGGGAAGAGGGGAAATCACTAACTGGATAATAGACAAGTGTTCACTTTGGTGAAGGGAAAGACAACACACAATACAGGGAAAGTCAGCACAACTTGACCATGGCAAAGTCATAGAAACTTCCTAGACACATCCAAACACCTTATGGGACAGAGTTACCGGAGATGAGGGCTGGGAACCATAGTCATCTAGAGACATCTAGGTAAATTGGTATAACATAGTTCATAAAGAAAATGTTCTACATTCTACTTTGATGAGCAGCATCTGGGGACTTAAAAGCTTTTGAGTGGCCATCTAAGATACCTCTATCAGTCCCATCCCGTCTGGATCAAAGGAGAATGAAAAAAATCAAAGACACAAAGAAAATGTTAGTCCAAAGGACTAATGGGCCACATGAATAACAGCCTCCACCAGCCTGTGCCCAAAAAAGCTAAACGGTGACTGGTGACAACCACCTACCACTCTGACAGGGATCACAGTAGAGGGTCCCAGACAGAGCAGGAGAAAAACGTAGAACAAACTTCAAATTTACAAAAAAAGACCAGACTTACTGGTATGACAGAGACTGGAGGAACCCCTGAGACTATGGCCCCGGGCACCCTGCTAACTGAGAATTGAAGCCACTCCTGAAATTCACCCTTCAGCCAAAGATATGAGTCAGAATCAACTTGACAGCAATGGGTTTTATACAACAAACAATAACACAAGTGAGGAACATGCTTCTTAGTTCAAGCAATACCCAAGACCAACGGGCAATACCTGTCCAAAAGCAAAGATGAGAAGGCAGGAAGGGACAGGAAAACTGGACGAATGGATGTGGGAAAACTTGGATGGAAAGAGGGAGAGTGCTGACACGTTGCAGGGATTGTAACCAATGTCACAAAAGAATTTGTGTATAAATTTTTGAATGAGAAACTAATTTGTGCTGTAAATTTTCACCTAAAACATGATCAAATAAAAAAATTACTTTTGCTTGCAATTTATGTTTCTATAAAATAATGTAGACAAATAAGCTTCTCAGTGTCCCACTGAGGTTAGAAATTTATGCTTGAAAGTCACTCACCACCACCACCACCGGGTGCCATCAAGTTGATTCCCACTCATAGTGACCCTATAAGATAGAGTATAAATGTCCCATAGGGTTTCCAAGGAGCGGCTGGTTGATTAGAACTGCTAACTTTTTGGTTAGCAGCGAAGTTCCTAACCACTGCGCAACCAGGGCTCCTTGAATGTCACTATGAGCCCACAATTTCTGCTCTGGGAAAAGTAATACACGGTGTTGGAACATCTGCTATCTTGGACCGGTAGCTCATTCCGGCCTGTGGAGACAGGGCTATAAAGATGTAAAGCACGCTGCTACTCCTTTGCCTACCCCTGATCTCCAAAGGGTCAGTGTCATCTCAGGATTTCAGAATACTTGTATATTTAAAAAATTTCACTTCAGACAGAAAGCTGGAAGCAAAGTATGTAATATTTAGATGTTGATGGGCTCTACATTTGTGAAGAGTTAAAGAGCATGTGAAATTTTCAGCAAGTTCCTGGATCTCATTATCCTGAAATTTTAATCTCACTGTGATATATTAAAATAAATAACTAAATAGAAAAACTAAACTGTGGTTTAGTCCAAAGAAGGCAGGAGGCCTCATGTTTGTCAAACTCTTCAAAAGAGTCAGACATCCAGATGAAGTTGTTCAAGGGGAGTTGCACATTTACATATAAATTTAAGTAAAGAAATTGCTTCTAAAGATAGATACTTAGGAATAATTACCATAGGTGGAAGTTAAAGCTATAAAGGTGAATGATGCCACTTGGAACAGTGGTCCTCAAGCGTGGATGTATATCAGAGTCATCGGGCGGAGCTTACAACATACATGCCTGGGCCCCGCTCCCATAGATTCTGATTCAGTAGAAGTATAACTTAAAATATATTTGACTGCAAATATCCAAACACTCAAACAATAGCGACTTAAACAATAAAAACAGTTACTGTTTATTTAACAAGAAATCTGGAGATGAGCGGTCTCAGGCAGCTCAATCCTTCTGCTCTACAATCCTGTAAAAGAAAATAGACAAATAGGAATAGCAATAATAATAATAAATAATGGTGTGTGTGTGTGTGTGCGTGTGTGTGTGCGTATTCCTATGGTGATAAGCATTATAAAGAATATAATTCTAGTTAATGTGCTACACAGTGATTGGGGCCCCTAATTTCCTTTTCCATAATGTGTAAAGCACGTACATACCTTGGTGCTTTGGTGCTTTTATAGATACTAGTCCCTCTCGCTTCAATACTGTCTGCTTTTGTTCACTGGGGAACAATATACACATCTTCTGAAGGTCATCCCTTTCATGATGTCTTCTCCAAACCTTCCAACTCAGAAATAATGACTTTTTTTCTCTGTTCTTGAAGCACTTTGCGCATTCTATTAGCAGAGTTTGTAGCTTACTTGTTTATTTTTCCCCTTTAGTAATATGCTTCAAGAGGACAAGCAACTATGAGCTACTTACCTTTGCATCCATAGGCTCATGATATAGAAGAAGTTTAATAGTGTTTGATTACATTTTATTTTCTTTGAAAGACACTATCTCAGTGCTGTAAGATATTAGCATATAATAATGTATTAGACACAAACTTCCATTCAATTTTTAATACCAAATTCCATTGAGAAAATCTGTAAAGATTATTTGGGTATTTATACCAAATTTTTACTTGTCTTTGTCATTTTAAAAAAAGAGAAAATGATGTGTAGGTCAGTTTATATAAATGAATAGAGAGACAGTAAAGCTTAGAATAACAATTTAGAATGCATCGTTTCAGTAATAATAAGGAAGGCAGATATTTGGGTCAATCATAACGACTATTGATCATTTTCAAATTTTAAAATAGCACACTTGTAATCTTAAAATTTTTTAAATTCTCCGCTGTCATCTAAATCTTTTTTAAAAATATATTTCGTGTAATGCTACTTGGATTATGAGCATTTTGCTTGTCAACTTTTAAATCAGCCTATTGTATTTTTATTCATCTTTTGAAAATTGTGTATTTAAAAAAAATAAATCCTCCAATCTATTATTAATATTATTTCCTAGCAGTTATTTATGGATAGTCAAGGAAAATTAATTAAAATGAAGGTTGTACTCATTATTTGCAAAAGAAAATTAGTGCTCAGAGTCACAGGTATTTTTATGAGACGCCTGAGCAAAGCCACTTTCTAGTATATGACTATCCTTGAGATAGATAATCAAAACATACCCCCCAAAAAAACTCCAAACCCATTGCTGCCAAGTCGACTCCGACTCATAGCAACCCTATCAGACAGAGTAGAACTGCCTCATAGGGTTTCCAATGAGTGGCTGGTGGATTTGAACTGCCAACCTTTTGGTTAGCAGCCGAGCTCTTAAACATTGCACCAAAATTTAAATTCACCGTAAAGAACGTCAATTAGATTTGTCAAATACACTTTACTCACCATTTTAATTCTTTAAATTGTAAAATGAGCCATTTCAGACAAAATAACCAAACCAAAACCAAACCCCATTGCCATCGAGTTGATTCTGACACACAGAGACCCTATAGGACAGAGTAAAACTGCCCCATAGGGTTTTCCAAGGCTGCAATCTTTACAGGAGCAGAATGCCACATCTTACTCCCACAGAGCAGCTGGTGGGTTTGAACTGCCAACCTTTTGGTTGGCAGCCCTGCATTTAACCACTGTGCCACAAGGGCTCCTT
>NW_004444019.1:11053573-11117298 GCF_000243295.1 Trichechus manatus latirostris
AAAAAAAAAAAAAATCAAACCTGTTGCCGTTTAGTTGATTCCGACTCACAGGAACCCTAAAGGACAGAGTAGAACTGTCCCATAGGGTTTCCAAGGAGAGCCTGGTGGATTCGAACTGTCAACCTTTCAGTCAGCAGCCAAACACTTAACCACTATGCCACCAGGGTTTCCTCAGACAAAATAGGCCTCCGAAAAAGTTTAGTATTATCTTTATTCTGAGTTTTACTCCTCTAATGATACATAGCAAATTTGGTACAGCACTTTCAAAACCCTGGTAAAGTGTTCATTGCCTATAGCTTTTGTTACTAATAACACCTGCAAAGTCTTTGAGGTGGCTCATGCATACTGTAATCATTGAAGTATAATAACAACAACAAATCCTGTTCTGCAATTATTCATAAATTACCCCAGAAATAAAAAGTGTCAGTTTTTCTTCATTTGCCTACCAAAATTTTTTATAAATAATTATTTTGTGGTCACAATTCTGAGAGAGTGATGACATTGGATATGATTCTGCCCTTATACCTTACAATATGTGGGAATTGGACTCTCTCAAGCCCTGGTGGCGCAGCTGCTCTTTGGAAACCCTATGGGGCAGTTCTACCCTAAATGGTCACTATGAGTCGGAATCAACTCAGCGGCAACAGATTTTGTTTTTGTTTTTGTTTTTTTAAGAAGACAATTATAAGGTCTATTTCTAGCTATTTATAGTAGACCTTGGTCATGTTTTCTGAAATGCCAGTCTCTTCTGAGTGGTCGTTGTTTGTTTGGGGAATTCCCTGCTGTAACAGTCTTTCAAAACTAAAATAATGGCAGAAAATAATACAATGTTCTCATTTGAGATTTTGATTCAAGAAGTGAGGAACTTAAGGGGGGAGGCTAACCTCAGCCTCCATTTTGCTGATGAAGATGGCAGCCAAGGCAGTTGGCTTTATGGGTCAGTGTTGGTTATAAGACCAGCTACTGACTAAAAGGAGACATCATGCTGTTGGCAATTATGGTGCAGTAAAGACAAGTTCCAGTAAATACTGATACCAACTGTAGCATCAGTATTCTCTGGAGCCCTTAGCCATGGGGGTTGTATCTTCATCCGACCAATTTTGCATGGTTTGGGGTATTATTCCTAAAAGCTTACAGTAGACCTGCTTCTTCAGCCCTCTCCTCAATAATATGTGCAACCCAGTATTCTCCAGATAAACTCTTTTTTAATTTAATTAGTCTGAGCCAACTATTGTTTTTTGAATCTGATAACCAGGACTGAAACAGAAGAAGTTGTTGTCAGGAGCAATACAAGTAACAGAGAACAACTTGCAGCCTGGAAAGTGGGTGGCTCTTAATAGGTGGTAGCCAGATGGTTGCATGCTAGGCCTCGAGTGCAGAAAATGTGCCCACTGAGGTTGGAAAGTTAAGGAAAATACCACAAAAAAATCAGAATATTTATGTGAGGCAGATCCAACTTTCTGTGTTTAGCAAACTCCTACAAGAAGTAAACAAACTCAGACTAAGACTAGCTGGCCTGCAAATAGACATGGAAGAGAAGAATTCTCTGCCTGTGATTGACACGCCCATAACAGTGGCATTAAAAGTTCATCAGGTCATCTTCTTTGGTACCTCAAATGGAAGTTGATAGAAGCAGCTGCTGCCAAGCAGTAGCTTTAGAACTACATAGGATCAGGTCCCCAGTGCTTTCTCAAGCAATGCTAGTAGGAATTCTTAGGCATATAACAGAAGTTGCCCTCTGGCAAAGATCGCATTAAGCGCATTCATTATTTTGAACTGCCTTAACGTAGTGGCCATCAGCCATAGGGCTAGAAAGCTGATGGACAAAAGTTTCATGTCTTCTGGCCTAAAGGAAAAAGATATTTTCTTGTCTTTACTGGGACATAGGAATTATGACTGATGCTAGCCTATGACTGTTCAATGTTTAATGTAATCCTGGCACCCAAATTTGTATCAATAGAAATTGGGCTGCTAAAGCAACGCTGCCTTCCAGAAGGACATCTGGTGTGACATCCCTAGATGTGGCCATGCTAATTAACGGAGAAGTAAGATCTTTCCAAAAGGAGCTCTGGTGATGCAATGGTTAAGTGTTCAACTGCTCACAGGAAGGTTGGTAGTTAGAACTCACCCAGCTGCTCCTCAGGAGAAAGACTGTAAAGATTACACCTGTTGAAACAAACCTGTTGCCATCAAGTCAATTCCGATGGATAGTGACCTTATAGGACAGATTAGAACTGCGCCAGTGGATTCAAACTGCCGACACTTTGGTTAGCAGTTGAGTTCTTAACCACTGCGCCACCAGGGCCCCTCCCTAGGAAACCCTATGGGGGCTGTTCTACTCTGTCACATTTGGGTCTCTGTGAGTCAGAAGACTCGGTGGCAACTAACGATGACAACAACAAGATCCTTCCAGAGGGCAGGGAGAGGACCGGACCTTAGACGTTACTTCACAGAACAGGAAATTCTTGCTTCTCCTGTCCAGCCGGATTTGATCAATTCTAGTTCTACCATTCTGTCCTTTCCCATGTTTTCCTTCCTCTCCTTTTCTGAATGGGGAGTTTTATTACAGTTGTTTTCTATTTCTTCTCTCTACACTGAGTGTTGATGACAGATAACTGGTTTTATGTGTCTAAGTCACTGGCCAGCTAGGGTCACATCCAGACAGCTTGACTCTGAGAGAGATTTACTAGTTTGATACGATTTGGAGAGTCACAGGGATGGACTAGCATAGCCACTGTTGGTTGTATATCCATTCCTCATTTGTTTTAATTAAGTGGATCTCAATTATTTTTCAATATGTCGAACTAGATTTACTTTCCTCACCTTACATGAAGTTATACCTTACTTGGAAAGCAGACGTAATGCCTGAAGATACAGCAGCCGTTGTTATGATTATAAGGTTGAAAGACACATGCTAAAAACGTGGAAGTCGCAAACAGAAAAAGCTTGGACTTGATGGCATCATGCCTGTTTGCCTTAAGGTTTCTTTGCTTAAAATAAGTAAAACTTACTTAAACTGCTATGCGGGGCGAGGGGGTGGTTCTGTTATTTGCGGCTAAGCACGTTCTTAATAGATACATTTATAATCTTTGGATTCAAAATCCTCAGAAGTAGGGCATCTGTACCTTACTTTTCCCGGAGACAGCAGAACCAGCCCATTAGGAAGTGACTGCCTGTCTCCTTCTTTCCTTTTTATAAAGCTGGAATGATCATTTTGGCCCAATATGTTTATAAGCTTTTACAACTGCATCCTTTTACTTCTCCCAAATGTGGCTGCTAATGAAATTTATAAATAGAAACCCCTCCTTTGCTAAGAGTATTTTCCAGTTTGGGGAGATATTATGGTTTTGTGGCTACGACCACAACCCCTGGAGTCATATAGCCATTATTCTGGGTTCTCACTTTCTCGTTTCTGCCTGTATGATCTTGAGTAATTGCTTCTCAATTCTGAGCCTGTTTCCATATCTCTAAAATAGGGAGAGGAATAATGCTTACCTCATATGGTTGTTGGCAAGATTAATTGCAATTATGCAGAAAAACATACTATAAAAGAAAAAATATAGCAGAGAACCTGGCACCTAGGAAGCTTTCAAATATATATTTACTTTTTGCATAAAGAGTTAAAATTTTTTCAAGTGAACTATATTTTAGAATTTTTGCATTGATTGAAAGGAATTTAAACCTCATCCCAACTCTAAAATTCAGTAACTCTGTCAAATGTATGGGGTAGTGGGGGCAGGAGAAATGCAGAACAGAATGTTGAAAAGAAAAAAAAAGAGCATTGAATTGAAGTGAGAGACTGAACTTACTTAGATTCACGGACATGAATGTTTCCATATATTTATTTTAGCTTTGGAGCAATTAAAAACATGAGAATTTGTACGGTTGGGCTATTTTGGATGTGTCAGTTAACCATGTTCTTTTAAAAGATAGATGTTTTAAAAATAAGTAAACATTCCAACAAGTTGTGACTCCTAAAGCACTTTTTTATTTTTTGTATACACAAACTGGAAGTGTTATTTAACATTTGAAGATCATCTACCAGGTGCAAGGCGCTTTGCATGTATTATATCATTTAATTTATCTCCCAACCCCAAAATCAAACCTGCTGCAGTCCAGTTGATTCCGACTTATAGCAACCCTATAAGACAGAATAGAACTGCCCCATAGGGTGGTGGAATCGACCTGCCGACCTTTTGGTTAGCAGCTGTAGCTCGCCACCACCATGCCACCAGGGCTCCAGTTCTTCTCCTAGTAACCTTTTACTGTTTTCCATTTATTGTTTCCCTGGTGGCGCAGTGGTTAAGAGTTTGGCTGCTAACCAAAAGTTTGGCAGTTCGAATCCACCAGCCGCTCCTTGGAAACCCTGTAGGGCAGTTCTGCTCTGCCCTATAGGGTTGCTATGAGTCGGAATCGACTACACGGCAATGGGTAAGGTAAGAGTATTTTGAAAATAAGAAAATTGCAGAATAGGGACTAAACACTGTGTCCAAGTTCATGCGAATATTAAATGGAGGCACTGGGATTTGAACTAATCCGGGTAAAATCTCTGACTTTTCCAGTATAATACATAGCAGAAAACAATCTAGGACAAGTTCAGACATTTTCATTTAAACCAAAAATTGAAACATTGTTCAAGGAGTATTAAGGAAATAGGAGTATTTTCACAATCCAAATTTGAAGAGCAGTTTTATTTTTCTTAAAGAAATGACTTTCTTTTCCAGAACAAAGAAGCTTAAGAAGCTTAATCAGTGATGTAGAAATAAGCCCAGTACTATTTAGAGGCTCTGTGTGTGCATGGGCAGGAGCCTTGGTGGCACAATGGTTAAGCACGTGCCTGCTAAATAAAAGGTGGGCAGTTGAACTCACCATTCCCTCCATGAAAGAGATGAGGCAGTCTCCTTCTGTAAAGATTTACAGCCTTGGAAACCCTATGGGGCAATTGTACTCTGTTCTATAGGGTCGCTATGAGTTGGAATCAACTGGACTGCAAGGGGTTTGGTTTTGGGGTGGGGAGATGGGTGGCAACGGGGTTGGTTGGTTTTTATGTGCCCGTGTGTCTATAGCAAGATCGAATATGCATATGTGTATACATACAAAATAAATACTACCTATCTTTGAATTAGCAAAGAGACTTAAAAACAAGCTCTTCCATAAAAAAGTAACTTTTTGGCTTGGGCCAAAAAAAATTCATGAATAACATGATAGCAAGAAAATTTATTAAGCCATTTTGTTGCTTTTAATATTTTCTATTCTAATAAACTTCTTTTTAACTCAGAGACCATTGTTATGCAATGAAAATTATTAACTACTATAATGAGTTCATATATTGTTAACTGAAGTAAAAAAAATTGTCAGTTTGATATAGCCCTCTTAAGGTTATGATTACCGTAAAGAATGGGGCTTTTTACTAAATATCTCAAAAAAGATGTAGCAACTCAAAATGGAAACAAACCCCAATCCATTGCTGTCAAGTCAATTCTGACTCATAGCAACCCTACAGGACAGAGTAGAACTGCCCGTAGGGTTTCCAAGGAGTGGCTGGTAGATTCGAACTACCGACCTTTTGGTTGGTATCCAAGCTTTTAACCACTGCACCACCAGGGCTCCAATATGGAAATACTTGTATTAAAATGACAATTAGGCCAAATGTCCATGCTTGAATGTCTCATAAAATACTTCTAGTGAAGTGGTGAATGGGCAACTATAAACCATGGTTATTTAAATTTGCTGATTGTCATTTTATTATCATCCTAATCTAAAGACCACTTTTATAAATTTATATGGAATTAGATAAGGCTCAATGAACTACGGTGTCATGTGGAGGATCCGTATTCTACTGCAGTCAAGAAATAATGTCTTAAAGAGCCCTCAAAACTGAACCAATTGGCCATTCATTTGTTCCCTGGCTCTTTTGCGGCCTCTTTTTTTTCTGTCCTATGGTACAGGCAGGAAGAGATGTTAATTTTTAGATAGAAAGAATACTGATACTGCTTAAACCTTCTAGAATATTATTGAAATTGCCGTGCTTACTTACCTGTTGACAGTCCCTAGTATTGTATACAATAAAGTTTACATTTTAAATGGGAAAATATTTTTATATGAACTTCTGGCATCATTTCCCCAGGCATACACTAAAAACTAAAATTCTAACTATCGAAACAAATGGCATGTAAACCAACATATATTACCAAATGACAGCAAGAAAAACTGCCCACCTCAATACATTTAGAGGCTGATTTTAAAGAGTCGTGTCTAAAGCAGAGTTTCTTAACCTCGGTATTACCAACATTTTCGGGGTGGATACTTCTTTGTTGTGGGGTGCTATCTTGAATATTGTAGGATGTTTAGAAGCATCTATGACCTCTGCCTCTACAGATACCAGTAGGACTGTCCCCCATCCCTCCCCACTTTTGTGCCAACCAGAATGTCTCCAGATATTGCCAAATGTCCCCTAAGAGGGGGAGCGGGGCAAAAATCACCATTGGCGTAAAGGATTACTACGAATGAATGATTAAAAAACACACTGGTTGGTTTTGGATGTTCAAGTTTTAGATAATCTATAATTTCATGTTATGTGTTTTAAATTTGCTCTAAAACCAATCAGAAGGTTTTAAAGCTTTTGAAAAAAATCGCAGTACACTACAGACTGCATTAGGATAGAGAGAATGTCTTGTTCTACAAATTTTGGCTCATGGTAGCCACTCAATTAACAATTACTGAATGAACTAATGAATGGATGAATGAATGAGTTCTCACTAAGAGAATGAGATGGGGTCTTATCTAACCTCAGACATTAATCACAACCCAGTAAACCACTGTAGAACTGAGTACACTGAAAGACTCACTATGGGGCTGAGGCAAGGACCAGAGAGAATGACTCCAGATTCGGATGTGGTAGGAAATCCAGTCTGGTAGACAGAGGACAATATTCCATTGCTGGAGTACCATGCAGTAGGAGGTTATCCAATATATATAACACAGTACCTAAAAGGAATACTGGAGTGAGTGACATCAGAGTTTCCAGTGGGTTGGGCAGGCAGGCAGCTGGCATTGTAGAAGTTGGTAACTCAGAATGAGACTCCAGTCATCATTTGGGGACTCAGGGTCAAGACTTCAATTCCTGGGGGTGACTTACAAGAACAAAGCTAAGCATTTCTCATCCTGGGGTATTAGTCAGGCAACAGTGAAAGGGATTTAAGCATAAAAACAACTGTGTTGCATTTACCGGAGATAAAGCCCAGAATGGGCCCATAATCTTCCCTGGTATTACGTGTTCGTTGCATCTTGGTGGTTTGCACATTTTGGTGGACAATATTTTAAAGTACTGGATTGCAGTTATGTTAATGTGTGTGAGAGAGAGACAGAGGGATACTCCCTTTGAATTTAAAATATCAAACTCTGGAAAATTACTTTGGAACATAAATATCATTATTCTGAGTAAATGTCCTCCTGTAGTACAGCCATATGAAGAAAGTATTGAGAGTTCGAGGACTCGCTTAGACACTGCTAGGAGAAAGAGCCATAACAGAGATTCAAAATCTCAGCTTTGTCCATGCAAGGGCTTTAGAGTGATCATGAACTTTGCTGTCCAAGAATCCCTTTGATCGAGGCATCATCAGGGTAACCCCAATTGCAGCCTGAAAAATAAGCATTCTAGGACTAATCTAGGGAGGTCGAGGAAGTTCTTGCTATCTCTGATTTTCTCATATGTCCAACACAAGTCATCCTGAAGATAGCCTCTAGAGAATTCTTGTAAAAGGCATTCCTCTGAGAGTACTATCTAAGGACTCATAATCTGGAATCCACAAACCCTGAGATGGTCTTATTGGTTATTTCAGAGTGTCTGAGAATCCTAGAAGTAGTATGCAAAATTATATGTATGTTTATCTGACTTTTTCTGAAGCTTTCATCAAACCTCTGACATCCAGAAAACCTTCAGGATCGTAAATTCACGGATATTTTAGAGTGATGAATTAAATACCTATCACCAGAGATCTAAAATATCACAGATATTTTAGAGTGAAGGAATTAAACACCTTTTACCATTTGAATATTGCTATTAAAAGTAGAATCAATTCCAAAGCTATGTATGCTAAGGTTTACTTTGTTTTGTTATATCTAGTAATCTTTAATAAAATATACATCTATGAATGCTATATTATCAGATATAGTCATTTTCATTTGCTTTTCAACTTCACAAATTGTTGACTTAAAAGCTATCATCTGCAAAACTTAGTTTCATTTCTGGGTTATCTCAAGGTTTATCCATAGGCAGGGCCAGATTAAAGCATGTGAGTGCCCTAACACTGATCATCTGTTAAACGAATAATGTCTTTTATAAGAATCAGCACAAAGCCGGTTCCTGTGAGGCGGAGGTTAAAGATGTCCAAAATGTCCAACTTTTCCAAGCTGCTGCACCACTCCATCATCTCTAACATCAACTACTCCCTCTCCCCTCAGTACTCTCCCTCCTATCTTTGGGTTCCCTATTTCGCTGCAACGTCTCATAGAGCTCACGAATCTTATAAATGAAATGGCTCATGTGGTTGTGGGACACTGGCAAGTCCCAAATTCATAAGTCAGGCGTAGGCTTCTCCCTGGCCCTCAGTCTCTGCTCAAAGGCACTCAGCTTCCTCACTCCTTGGGCTGGGAAGCTCACTGCGCCGGCCGTCTTCTGCCGGTCTCTCCTTCCTTGGTGGTGGTGGGCTCTTCTCTTTCCCACCACTGGGGTGGCTCAATTCAAGCTCAGCAAGATGGCAAAACTGACCAATCCCTTGATGCGCCGCAATTACCCCATCACACAGTCCCGCCCAATCACCTGGGTGTGAGTTAGAAGACCATGGCTAGAAATGCCTCACAAAAAGCAATCCATTACACCACATTAGTGGTGCTCCCTCCTCTGCTTACTCACTCATTTGAACTGGATATGTGAGTTATATATATATAAACCCATTGCTGTCGAGTCGATTCCAGCTCATAGTGACCCTGTGTGTGTGTGTCTTAGCTATTCATGATGTAACTTATTTTTAAATGTGACTATAATATTAGCGATTGAATGCAAAAGTGGTGTATGCCATTTTAGCAGAATGAGATGAACAGGATTAAAAAATTTTTAGTGGGTAATGGAACAAGAGTTAGACTTGGCAGCCCCTCCACCTCTTGTTTATCAGAAGGAAACAGTATACTCCGAAGAGTCCCACCAAGATACGGAGTATCAATTACATGAGAGGGAACCGTAGGAGACAGATGTCAACAAAGGTGTTGAAGTCGTAGGAGCCTCATAGCTTAAAAAACCTTGAGCCCTGGTCACTCTACATGAGGTTTATACCCAGCCAACACATTGTCACACACTGGAGCTAGTATCAGTTTCATTTAGTGCCCTGCCAGTTCCCTTCCACTGCAATGTTCACTTATCTTGTGTCCTATCTGCTTAGCATCTATGGGTCTTTGCTTTGGACAACTGGCGCCCCTGTTTTGTTGATACCCTAAGCACACGCTTGCCTTGCTTATTGGGTAATCCGTCCCTGCACATAGGAACTATGTATTTTTGACAAGTTTATATATCAGTAACCTTTGTGTGTGCCAAATTCCAGTTAAGTGTTAAAAAAATTTTTCAGAAAATGACAGAAGTTTTTCAGAAAATTAACTAGTTATTATTTTCAAAGTGCAGACTAAATTAGAAATTGAACATTAGCTAAATCTTCATACCCTTTTTATATTGAACCATATTTGGCCAAAATTAGTTAACTGATTCTAAATTTATCATGGCATAAACACTTGGCCAAATGAGAAATGCTAAGTATTTAAACTGAAAAATAATTCAAGAATGTGCTTCCATTGTTAAATACCCATATGTTATTTTTGGACATGTCCTTAAGGAATTTTCAATCTAACTAAGCAGCTAGAATTGACATATAACCTTCAGAGAAGAATATATTCTAAACTATGTGTTAATTACTGTACATGCAGTTGGAGCTCATAGAAGAAAGAATGTGGTGTGGACTTATATGCTTACAAAGAATGTTCAGGAAAGAGGTAGGGCATGAGCTAGGCTGTGATGGATAAATAGAATTTGGGTAAATGTAATGGAGAGAAGGATATACTAGGTGAGAGAACAACATGACAAAGTATTACTTGTTGGGGATAGTGAGCAGCTATGCGTCATCAAGTGACAACGTATACTCTGTTTAAAATTAAAGATTTATTGAGAGTAAAAGCAGTTCAAGCCAGGAACATTGGAATCACAAAGTTAAAACCAGTGCTCCAAAATGGTAGAGTTACAGGGGCACTTTTATGAGGTAAAATACAACATTCTGGTTGGAAGTTGCAAGATGAGGTAAGCAGGAGGTGGGCCAATTGGAAGCAGGGTTAGGGGGGAGCTTTACAGATATTTGAGTTATTGGTTAACAAAGTAGACGTGGGTTAAGAGGATTGGGTACACTCACATAATTGCCGAAGTACATGCTTGCAAGGGGGTCACAAGATGATTGACGGGGCCAGGGTCTGCTCGTCCACCCAGCCAGAAGTTGTATGCATATGAATGGAAGAAGTTAGTCTGCTGGTTCCAGCCAGTCAGAGACCCAAGGCCATAGGCATATGAAGAAGTCAAGGTTATAATCTCAAGAAGGCAAAAGGAGAAGTAACAAAATGGAATTGGGCCTACACCTGAGCCAGCCAACCTAGGCATGCCAGGCACCTCAGTTTTGAAATCCTGGTGCACCTACTTAAAAAATATTAGTAGCAGTAGTTAGCATTTACTGAGAACCTACTGTGTGCTAGCACTGTGCGAAAGTCCTTCCACTCACCACTTCATTTAATCCTCACAGAATCCCTGTGATAAGAGTATGATTATGCCTACTTTAAAGTGAAAGAAATAGACTTAGATTCCATAACTCAGCAAGGAACCAGAATCCCAGTTTACAAAATTTCTTCTGACTCCAAATCCCAAGCAAGTCTAAAAGCAGTTTACTGGAGTCTATTGCTCCACTTTAGATTCTCATCAGCCAAAACACCACATTATTGGATCTTGTGGCCCCCAGCTTCTTCCTCATTTTTAATCTTCCTATTCACTTTAGGAAATTTCTTCTTCCTTAAAATAATAGTCAACTTTGTCTCTCTCTTTCTCAAAATGTTTTAGTCTCACATACAAATAATATGTGAAAACAAAACGAAAAATCTTTAAAGTACACCAAGTAATACTCCCTTTACTTCATTTACCTTATAGTGTATTTCATCAAAATATTATCCTTGGTGGCAAAAAACAACTTGACTGCTATCCTACTTTCCTCTGTTTTCTAAGGCATTTACCTCTCACTCAAATTAACTCTTTTTACTTTCAAGATTCCTAATGTCTCTTTGTAGCATCCTTTTCTTTTCTTTTTTTTTTAAGTGTGCTTTAGGTGAAAGTTTACAATGAAAATTAGTTTCCCATTCAAAAATTTATACACAAATTGTTTTGCGACATTGATTGCAATCCACACAATGTGTCAACACTTTGCTCTTTCCACCTTGGAATCCCTGTGTCCCTTCATCCACTTTCCCTGTCCCTTGCTGCCTTCTCATCTCTGCTTTTGGGCAGCAGTTGCCCATTTGATCTCATATACTTGATCAAACTAAGAAGCATGTTCCTTGTGTGTATTATTGTTTGTTGTATAAACCCGTCTAATCTTTGGCTGAAAGGTTGACTTTGGGAGTGGCTTCATTTCTGAGTTACCAGAGTATCCGGGGTATAGTCTTGGGGGTTCCTCCAGTCTCTCTCAGACCAGTAAGTTTGGTCTTTTTTTTGTGAATTTGAATTTTGTTCTACATTTTTCTCCCGCTCTATCTGAGACCCTCTATTGTGATCCCTGACACAGTGGTTGGAGGTGGTAATCATGTGCCATCTAGTTCTTCTAGGCTCAGGTTTGTGGAGGCTGTTGTTCATGTGGTCCATTAATCCTTTGGACTAATATTTTCCTTATGTCTTTGATTTTCTTCATTCTCCTTTGCTCTGGATGGGGTGAGACCAATAGATGTATTTTAGACGGTTGTTCACAAGCTTTTAAGACCCCGGATGCTCCTCACAATAGTAGGATATAGAACATTTTCTTTATGAACTATGTGATGCCAATTTACCTAAATGTCCCCCCAAGATCATGGTCCCCAGCCCTCAGCCCCAGCAACTCGGTCCTCAAGGTGTTTGGATGTATCTAGGAAGATTCTATGACTTTCCCTTGGTCAAGTTGTGCTGACTTCCCCTGTATTGTGTGTTGCCTTTCCCTTCACCAAACTTAACACTTGTCTATATATATCTAGTTAGTGATTTCTCCTCCCCACCTCCTTTCCATCATAACCATCAAAGATTTCTTGTGGTATGTAAACCTTTCCTTGAGTTTTTAAAATAGTGATTATCTTAGTCATCTAGTGCTGCTGTAACAGAAATACCACAAGTGGATGGCTTTAACGAAGAGAAGTTTGTTCTCTCATAATCCAGCAGGGTACAAGCCCAAATTCAGGGCGTCAGCTCCAGGAAAAGGCAGTCTCTCTCTATAGGCTCTGGAGGAAGGTCCTTGTGACGCATCAGTCTTCCTTTGGTCTGGGAGCATCTCAGCGCAGGAACCTCAGTTCCAAAGAACACGCTCTTGCTCCCGGCACTACTTTCTTGGTGGTACGAGGTTCCCATGTGTCTCTGCTCGCTTCTCTCTTTTATATCTCAAAAGAGATTGGCTTAAGACACTATCCAATCTTGTATATCTCATCAGTATAACTCCCGCTAATCCGTTTTATGAGCTCATAGTGATTGAATTTATAACACATAAGGAAATCACATCAGATTACACAATCATACAATACTTGGAATCATGACCTAGCCAAGTTGATACACACATTTTTTGGGGGAAACAATTCAATCCATGACATTGGTCTCATGCAATATTTTTCCTTTTGTGATTGACTTATTTCACTCAGCATAATGTCTTCCAGATTCCTTTATGTTATGAGATGTTTTGTGGATTCATGATAGTTCTTTATTGTTGCATAGTATTCCATCGTGTGTATGTACCACAATTTATCCATTTACCTGATGAAGGGCAGTTAGGTTGTTTCCATTTGTTGCTACTGTGAATAATGCTGAAATGAACATGGGTGTGTGCGCATTGGTTAATTAGTGTAACAGCTCTTATTTCTCTAGGATATATTCCTAGAAGTGGAATTACTGGATCATATGGTATTTCTATTTCTAGCTTTTTAAGGAGCTGTCATATCATTTTCCATAGCGGTTATACCATTTTATATTCCAACCAGCAATGCGTAAGATTTCCAATCTCCCCGCAACCTCTCCAACATGTGTTATTTTCTGTTTTTTTCATTAGTGTCAGCAATGTCGGGGTGAGATGGTATCACATTATAATTTTGATTTACATTTCTCTAATGGCTAATGATTATGAGCATTTCCTAAGGTGTCTGTTAGCCACCTGAATGTCTTCTTCGGTGAAGTGTCTATTCACATCCTTTGCTCATTTTTCAATTGGATCATTTGTCTTTTTGTTGTTGAGGTGTTGAAGTATTTTATGGATTTTAGAGATTAGATTCTTATCGGATATGTTGTAGCCAAAAATTTTTTCCCAGTTTGTAGTTTCTTTTTACTCTTTTGCTGAAGACTTTTGATGAGTGAAAGTGCTTAATTTTTAGGAGCTCCAAGTCATCTAGTTTCTCTTCTGGTGTTCGTGCATTGTTAGTTACGGTTTGTACTTTATTTATGCCATGTATTAGGGCCCCTAGCATTTTCCCTATTTTTTCTTCCATGATCTCTATCATTTTAGATTTTATATTTAGGTCTTTGGTCCATTTTGAGTTAGTTTTTGTGTATGGTGTGAGGTATGGGTCCTGTTTCATTTTTTTACAAATGGACATCTAGTTTTGCCAGCACCATTTGTTAAAAGGCTGTCTTTTCTCCATTTAATGGTCTTTTGTCAAAGATCATCTGACCATAGGTGGATGGATTTACATCTGGGTTCTCAGTTCTGTTCTGTTGATTTATGTGTCTGTTGTACAAGTACCAAGCTGTTTTGACTAATGTGGCTATATATTAAATTCTGAGATCAGGTAGTGTGAGTTCTCCTGCTTTGTTCTTGTTCTTCAATAATGCTTTACTTATCCAGGGCCTCTTTCCATTCCATGTAAAGTTGGTGATTAGATTTTCCATCTCATTAAACAATGCTGTGGATATTTGAATCAGGATTGCATTATATCTGTAGATCACCTTGTGTAGAATTTACATGTTCACAATGTTGAGTCTTCCTATCCATGAGCATGGTATGTTTTTCCATTTATGTAGGTCTCTTTCGGTTTCTTGCAGTACTGTTTTGTAGTTTTCTCTGTACAGGTCTTTTGCATCCCTGGTTAGTTTTATTCCTAAGTATTTTATTTTT
Source organism: Trichechus manatus latirostris (assembly GCF_000243295.1). NCBI lineage: Eukaryota > Metazoa > Chordata > Mammalia > Sirenia > Trichechidae > Trichechus > Trichechus manatus. The sequence continues at coordinate 11,067,985 of NW_004444019.1, forward strand.
TTAGGGGATATTATAAATGGTATTGTTTTCCCGATTTCCTTTTCAAGCTGTCTTTGTTGGTGTATAGGAATCCGACTGATTTTTGTATGTTGATCTTGTATCCTGCTACTTGGCTGAAACTTTCTATTGGTTCCAGTAGTTTTCTTCTGGAGTCTTTGGAGTTCTCTATGTACAGTATTATCTGTGAATAGGAACAGTTTTACTTCTTCCTTTCCAATTTGGATGCTCTTTTTCTTTTTCTTGCCTATTGCTGTAGCTGGGACTTCCAGCACAATGTTCACTAAAAGTGGTATAAAGGGCATCTTTGTCTTGTTCCAGCTCTCAGAAGGAATGCTTTCAGCTTCTCTCTGCTGAGAATGATGTTGGCTATTGGTTTTGTATAGATGCCCTTTATTATATTGAGAAATTTCCCTTCTATCCCTATTTCATTGAGAGTTTTTTATCAGGAATGAGTGTTGGACTTTATCAAATGCCTTTTCTGTGTTGATTGAGATGATCATGTGATTCTTTTCTTTTGTTTTACATATGTGGGGGATTACACTGATTGATTTTCTAAAGTTGAACCATCCTTTTATAACTAGCATGAATCCCAATTGGTAGTGATGTATTTTTTTTTTGTATGATGGTGAATTGTATTGGCTAGAATTTTTGCAACCATATTCATGAGAGATACTGGTCTGTACTTTTCTGTTTTCATTGTGTCTTTACGTAGCTTTAGTATCAGGGTTACGCTGGCTTCATAGAATGAATTTAGGAATATTCCTTCCTTTTCTATGCTGTGAAATAATTTGAGTAGTACTGCTATGAGCTCTTCTCTGAATGTTTGGTTAAATTCTCTGATGAAGCCATCTGAGCCTGAGCTCTTTTGTTGTTGATGTTGTTGTGAGTTTTTTTTTTTTTTTTTTTAATTAACTCTTCCATCTCTTGTTATGGGTCTGTTCAGATTTTCTATCTAAATTTGCATAGTTTGGGTAAGTAGTGTGTTTCTAGAAGGTTGTCCTTATCCTCTAGGTTCTCAAATTTGTTGGAGTATAATTTTCCATAATATTCTGTTATGATCCTTTTTATTTCAGCTGGGTCTGTTGTAATGTTCCCTATCGCAATTCTTATTGAGGTTATTTGCTTCCTTTCCTGTTTTTGTTTTTGTCAGTGTGGCTAATGGTTTGTTGATTTTGTTAATCTTTTCAAAGAGCCAACTTTTAGTCTTGTTGATTCTTTCTATTGTTTTTCCTTTATTGCATTTGTCTCTGCTCTAGTCTTTACCATTTCCTTTCTTCTGATAGCTGCAGGCTCCTTTTGCTGTTTTCTTTCTATTTGTTCAAGTTGTAGGAATTATGTTTTGATTTTGGCCCATTCTTCTTTTTTTTGTGGGTGCATTTATTGCTATAAATTGACCTCTGAGTACTGCCTTTGCTGTGTCCTAAGGTTTTGGTATGCTGTGTGTCCATTCTCATTTGATTCTAGGAATTTTTTTATTCCATCTTTGATTTCTTCTATTATCCAGTTGTTTTTAAGCAAGGTTTTATTCATTTTCCATGTATTTGAATTTTTTTTCTTGCTCTTCCTGTTGTTGATTTCTGCTTTTATGATGTTATTATCAGAAAATGTTTTGCATTATTTTGATGTTTTGGATTTTACTGAGGGTTGCTTTGTGGCCTAAAATGTGGTCTATTCTGGAGAATGTGCTGTGTGTGTTGGAAAAGAATGTATGCTTTGCTGCTGTTGGGTGGAGTGTTGTGTATATATCTATGAGGTCAATTTGGTTGTTTGTGGCTTCTAAATCTTCTGTATCTTTGTTGAGTTTCTGTATAGATGTTTTGTCTTTTACCAACAGTGGTGTGTTGCAGTCTCCAACTACTATTGTGGAACTGTCAATTTCTCTTTTCAGTGCTGTAGAGTTTGTTTTATGCTTTTGGAGCCCTGCCGTTGGGTATATAGATATTTATTAAGGTTATGTCTTCTTCGTGGATTGTCCCTTTAATCATTATATAATGTCCCTCCTTGTCTCTTATGGTTGATTTTCCCTGAAAGTCTATTTTATCTGAGATTAGTATTGCCATTCTTGTTCTTTTTTGGTTACTCTTTGCTTTATGTATATTTTTTCTATCCTTTGATTTTTATAATATTTATGTCTTTGTGTCTATCATGGATTGAATTGTGTCCCCCAAAAATGTGTGTATCAGCCTGGCTGGGCCATGATTCCCAGTAGTGTGTGATTGTCCACCATCTTGTCATATGATGTGATTTTCCTATGTGTTGTAAATCCTGCCTCTATGATGTTAAAGATGGGGGATGGGTGGCAATTGTGTTGATGAGGCAGGACTCAATCTACGGGATTGGATTGTGTCTTGAGCTGGTTTCTTTTAGGATATACAAGAGATAAGTGAGCAGACGGGGGGACCTCATACCACCAAGAAAGTAGCACCAGGGGCAAACTGCGTCCTTTGAATCCAGGGTTTCTGCATGGAGAAATTCCTAGTCCAGGGAAAGATTGATGAGAAGAATCTTTCTCTAGAGCCAACAGAGAGAGAGAAAGCCTTCCCCTGGAACTGACACCCTGAATTTTGACTTTTAGCCTACATTACTGTGAGGAAATAAATTTATACTTTGTTAAAGACATCTACTTCTGGTATTTCTGTTGTAGGAACACTAGATGACTAAGACAGTGTCTAAGGAGTGTCTCTTGAAGATAGCATACTAATAGGTTGTATTTTTTTAATCCATTATGCCACTATCTGTCTCTTTATGGATGCATTTAAGCCATTTACATTCAGTGTGATTATCAATAGGTATGAATTTATTGCTGTTATATTGTCATGCTGATTTTTTTCTTTGTTCCACTTACTTTCCTGTGCTTAGTTCCTTTTGTTTGTGGATTTTCTTTTCTTTCATTATTATAGATTTTGTGTTTACTGAGTCTTTATGTTTTTCTTCTTTTTTATGTTGATTAGCAGGTTTGTTCATTTTCTTTGTGATTACCGTGAAATTTACCCTTATCTTCCTAAGTATAAACCAGTCATTTATTACTTTAACTCGCCTTGACGTCCTCTCCATTTGAAACTTCTGTACCTACACTGTTTATTCCCCTTTTTATTGTTTTGATATTGTCATTATTTACATATTGACATTTCTGGTTCCCTGTTTTAAGTATTTTAGCATTGTTTTATTATTAAGAGTTCTTTATCTTGGTTTGTATCTGGCTGATGCTGTCTTTTGTCCTAGACTCAGGTTGTTGTCTGATGTTGTTGGTTCTCTAACTGAAGGATTCCTTTTAATAATTCTTGTAAGTTTGGTTTGGTTTCTACAAATTCCTTTAATTTCTGTTTATCTGGAAGTGTCCTAATTTTGCCATCGCATTTGAGAGAGAGTTTTTCAGGATATATTATTCCTGATTGGCGTTTTTTTCTTTCAAGGTTTTATATATGTCATCCCATTGCCTTTTTGCCTGTATAGTTTCTGATGAGTAATTAAACAGTCTACTGTTTCCTCTTTGTAAGTGACTTTTGTTTTTCTTTGAGCTGCTGTCAGGATTCTTTCTTTGTCTTTGGTTTCGGCAAGTGTGATTATGATATTTCTTGGTGACCTTCTTTTGGAGTATATACTATATGGGGTTCATTGAGCTTCTTGAATGGTCAGCTTTTTATCTTTCATATTTGGCAAGTTTTCTACCAGCAAATATCCAACAATCATCTCTGTATTTTCCATTTTCTCACCCTGTTCTGGAACTCCGATTAAGCTCAAATTTTTGCTCTTGATAGTGTCCCACATAATTCTTAGGTATTCTTCATTCTTTTATCTGATTTTTCCTCAAACAAAGTGGCATCCGTGGATTTGTCTTCAATCTCATTGATTCTGTTTTATATTGTTTCAAATTTGCTCCTAAAACCTTCTATTGAATAGTCCATTTATGAAATTTTGTTGTTTATCTTTTGGATTTCTAGTTACTATTTTTGTACAATTTCTAACTGTTTATTTTTACATTTTGTTCTTGTATTATTTTCCTGAATTCTTCTGTTGCTTTGTCTGTGTTTTCCTTTATTTTAATTATGTTTTCATTGGTTTGTGTGTGTTCTCTATGATTTTGTCTATTTTTTCCTTGATTTTGTCTGTGTTTTCCTTTATCTCTTTCCTAATCTCTTGGAGAGCCCTAAATATTAGGCTTTTGAATTCCATATCAGATAGTTCAGATCCTTTTCTCCTACTGGAAGATTGTCTGATTCTTTATTTTTGTCATTTGCTGCAGCCATATTGTACTGCTTTTTTATATATTTTGACATTGTCTGCTGTCTGGGAGACATTAAGGTATTATTTTCTTTATTCATTGATTGTGTGTTCATGTGTTTCATCCTGCTTCTTTGTTCTGTTTTGATATGCCAGGGCGGGTGGACTAGGTGTGCTTTGGTGCTTGCTTGTTTGTGGGCATGATAGGTCTCACCACTTTGTCTGGGTGGACAAGACAGCAGCAGGTAGGGCAAGCCCACTTTGCTGTACACTGACTTGGCTAAGTGGCTGAGGGTGGACTGGGGAGGCCCTGTCTGCCTCCTGATGTTGGTCCAGTAGTGTGGAAGCATTCACAGCCCCTCACTAGATGAGTTGGAGTGTTGGACAGGAAATGGTACAGATTTGCTTCCCACCCTTCATCAGCTGGTCGTGTGGCAGAAGAGGAGGGGCAGTGAGGGCTTGGTGTGGCAGTGGGCCTGAGTGCTAGGGGCACTCTAGCTGCAGCAGTGGGGGCCAATGGGAAGGGTGAGGGAGGTGGTGTATGGTGCTAGGTTGGATGGAGAGAGAAAAGAAAGAGAAAGAAAAAGAAATATGGTGATGCAGAGGGAGCTGGTGCATGGGGCACAGTGGACCTGACGGCCAGCAGGAAGTGGGGGTCAGGTAGCATACAGGGAGGCAGAAAGAAAAGTGTCTTAGGCTTGGTTCTCTAGAGAAGCAAAACCAGTGAAGCATGTAAATATATACATATATATAGAGAGAGAGAGAGAGAGAGAAAGATTTATATGAAGGAAATGGTTCCGACAGTTGTAAAGACTAGAAAGTCCCAAGTCTGTGGGTCAGGCTGGAAGCTTCTCTTGACTAATGTAGTTGCATGGCTGATAAACCCAAGATCAGCAGGTCAGGTGACAGGTCTCTGACTCACATGCTGTGGAAGTCAAGAAATCCCGACAACTGCAGGTAAGTCAAGAAGTCCCAAGAACCGGAGGTCTGATCCAGGATCTGAAATGAGCACAAGCCAGCGAGCTTTGCCAGAAAGTCCACATATATTGAATGCAGGCCAAACCTCCAAGGAAACTCTCTTTCAACTGATTGGCTGCTCATAGCAGATCTCATTATGGAGGTGATTACATCATTACATAGCTGCAAAATTACATCTTAGCTGCCAAACCACTGAGAATCATGGCCCAACCAAGTTGACACACAACCTTATCTATCACAAAAATTAAGAAAGGAAAAAAAAAGTGCAGCCTGGTGCTAGCTAGTTGGTGGGGGAAGGGTGGACACGGGTTGGTGAGAAGAAGGGGAGGTGGTGTATGGGGCTAGGTGGGAAGGAGAAAGGAAGGAAAGAAAAAAATTGGTAGAATGCAGGAGCCTATGGGTGTGGGCAGGGTGGACCCAGTGAGGCAGCAAGCCTTAGCACTGGTGGTGCTCTAGCTGCAACAGTGTGATAAGGGCTGGTTGGAATGGAATGGGTGGGTGGGGGGCAGAGGTGGCATACAGGGCTAGGTAGAAGAGAGAAAGAAAAGTAACAAAGGAAAAAAAAAAAGCTGTGCAGTAGGAGGGGGTATGGTAGGCCCTGGGGTTGGGGAGCTTGTGTTGTGGACCCTACCACTGGGGGCTACCACTACCAGGATGAGGGATCTTGCTTCTATTCACCAGAAGAGTGGGAAAGTGTGTTTCTATGGTTACCAGGTGCTCTGTCTCCTGTTGGGAGCTCTGTGAAGTTACCTTTCCATACTCCCTGACTGGGGTCATTGCTGGCTCTGTTTCAAGATGGTGACACTGTGCTGTGTTAGTTGGCAGGGGACCTCCACTCTGTATCTCTGCTTGTTTTCTATCTTCTGTCAGTTTCTTCTTCCATTCAGTGTTCAATCTAGTTCTTTACCCCTTCATTTGATGCTTAGGGTTCCAGGATTGACATTGGTATCTGTTTTACTTAGTTTTTCAGGTCTTTGCAGTGCAAGAACCTCATGTCCAAAGGACGCGCTCTGCTCCCAGCATTGCTCTCTTGGAGGTATGAGGTCCCCCAACTCTCTGCTTGCTTCCCTTTCTTTTTATCTCTTGTAAGATAAAAAGTGGTGCAGGCCACACTCCAGGGAAACTCCCTTTACATTGGAACAGAGATGTGACCTTAGTAGGGGTGTTACAATCCCACCCTAATCCTCTTTAACATTAAATTACAATCACAAAATGGAGGACAACCACATAATACTGGGAATCATGGCCCAGCCAAATTGATATATTTTTTGGGGGGACATAATTCAATCCATGACACCATTTCAACCACTTCTTCATGTACAATTCAGTGACATTGTTTCCATTCTTCAAGTTGTGTAACCATTCTTGCCATCCCTTTCCAAATTATTCCATCACCATTAACGTACAGTCACTGCCCCCTAAACTCCTCATCTCATCTAATCTTTCAAGATGCTGTTGTCAGTTTGTTCATACATAGGTAAATCTTTGAAAGAGCACAATGCTCAAGGCAGACATACTTTGACAATTACGTCAAACTGTTCTTTGGTTCAAAATGGGCTTCTGATGAAAGTTTTAGTTTTAGGTTTAAGGTTTAAAGATTATTTTAGGGCAACAGTTTCAGGTATTCATCCAGCCTAAAGGGATCCAAAAGTTCTGGGTTCCATTGAGAATTTTCATCCGAACTGTTTCCATAATCAAGTCTGTCCCAGTCAGTGTGCTACAGACCTCAGAATGGCCAGAACCTTAGGCCTGTCTCCTCTGGATGTCACTGGCCTCCTTCTTTTGCTCCAATGGGCCATTGGTCTTATTTTGTTGCTGAGTCACAACTCAAAAAGGCAGGAAGCTTTACTCCAAGTACCCTTCAAAATTAGACTATTCTCCATTCTTTAGTGGTTTTCAAAAGTAATTTTAACAGTCTATTTAGTGGTTGGAAACCCTGGTGTCATAGTGGTTAAGGGATATGGCTGCTAACCAAAAGGTCAGCAGTTCAAATCCAACAGGTGCTCCTTGGAAACCCTATGGGGCAGATCTTTTCTGTCCTATAGGGTCACTATGAATTGGAACGGACTTGCCAGCAATGGGTTTGGTTTTTTAACTTATTAATACAAATTTATCCAGAAGCCTAATATATAAAAGAGAAGAACAAATCTCTGGTTGAAACTCCAGAAGTTTGAATGCCCCCCACTCCTGCCCAGCTCCCAGAGACTGAGAGATTGCAGATATTCCCTCTAGTTCTCAACAGTCCTGTTTGAAAACTGTGTTGAATATTTAGCGGATAAGTGCTTCCCCCTCCCCCAAATGTTTTTTCCTGGATGATCTGGTCAGTTGCTTGGCCTTTTATTATAAATAAAATGAAACTGTTTATCCAACATGTATCTTCCTTCCAGTTAAAACTAAACACTAAAAACGAGTATTTACTAAAATTGAATTCTTTGGATATGTTAGAAATGAAAAATAATTTTTTAAATTAAAAATGCCATAAAAGCATTGAATAAAATCAATAGAAGCTGTCTAAGTTCTTTCAGACCTCACGATTGACAGTGAAATATTGTCAGGCAAAATTGCAACTCTGTTGTCCAAATGTCTTGCAGACTCAGCCAAAGGACCTGTGAGAGTGGCTGTGATGGTAACTGGAGTCTCATGAGTTAATATTATGTTTTATTTAGAACTGTCCTCAAACTCAAATCTTCTATTAGCTGTGTCTCTCTCCTACCCTTTCTAATTATCTCCACTCCTTCGTCTTCAAATTCTTTCTTTGCACACCCTGACCTAATTTCTATTTCTACAATTCTTAAAAAAAAAACAACTAAAACTTTATCTTCAGATGACTTCCTTGTTGTCAAATCCTTAATCCTTATCTAATTTGATCTCTTTCCAGCATTTCTCTATTGAAATTCTTTTTTTTTTTTTTTTTTTTTGGCACTTGTGGCAATAATCCTCTTTGGTTACTCCCTCTATCAGCTTTCAGAATTTCAGTCTCCTTTCTTTTTTTCTTGGAGCCCTGGTGATGCAATAGTTAAGGTTCAGCTGCTAATCAAAAGGACAGTAGTTCGAATCTACCAGCTACTCCTTGGAAACCCTATGGGGCAGTTCTATTCTGTCCTATAGTGTCACTATGAGTCGGAATCAACTCAACGGCAATGGGTTTGGTTATGGGGGGCTTACCTTTTTCTTCTTTCTCTCACATCCTAAATGTTGAGGCTCACCAGGGTTGAGTCCTCAGTTTTCTTCCTTTTTTAACTAAGCTACATGTTCTCTCTCGATGGCATAAATGTTTCAGTGCTCAACTAGCAGCTGAAAAGTTGGTGGTTGAAACCCACCCAGAGGTGCCTTGGAAGACAGGCCTGATGATCTGCTTCTGAAAGGTTACAGCCTTGAAAACCCTATGGAGCAGTTCTACTCTGTACCCACAGGGTCTCCATGAGTTGGAATCATTTCAACGGCAACCATCAACAACAACAACATATGCTTTCCCAGGTAATCTGACACATATCAATCCACCAACTGGATATCTCCACTGGGCTGTCTCAACAGGCCTGTCAAAACTCAGTACAAAATTGAACTCAACATCTTCCCTTTCCCCTTTAGTCTTTCCTAGTTCTGTACATGTTACCACCATTCATGCAGACATTCATGCCCAAAAACTGACTTAACTTCTGTCTGTAGATTGGTGGCTCTCACTAACCTCCAACATAGACACTGTACCGTTAACAGTGTGTGCCACTCACAGGTGCTCCATACACACTTCTTTCATTAACGTGTGCTCTTTTAAAGCAGACCCTGGGTGGCACAAATGCTTAAGAGCTCAGCTACTAACTGAAAAGTCGGTGGTTCAACCCACCCAGAGGCACCTCAGAAGAAAGTCCTAGCCATCTGCTTTCTAAAAGTCACAGCTTTGAAAAATCTATGGAGTGCAGTTCTAGTCTGAAACACATGGGGTCACCATCAGTCATAATTCACTTGATGGCAACTGGTGTGTGTGTGTATGTGTGTGCGCACACACATGCGTGCGTGTGGACATGAGCACTTCTAAGGTGCTTTTCTAAAAATGTAAGTATGAACATGTAGATTTCTTGCATAACATTCTTCAGTGGCTCCCACTCAAGTCAGGATAAAACCCAATGTTCTTGCCCAGGCTCTTAGCCATATAGCCCCTTTTCCTACCTTCTACTTATGGACACAGTTACACTCTCAAAGACACCCTTGATCCAGAAGGATCCAACTCGTTGTGATTCTCAAAGCATGATCAGGTAGTCCTCAAGACTTCACATTTTTCTCAGATTGTTTCCATTTGAATACCCTGCCCTCATGTCTTCACCAGCATTCAGTTATTTCTCAAGACTTAATCTCAGCTATTGCATACTTCAGGAAACTCTCTGTAGCTTCCTACAACATCATGTGCAAACCTAAGTGAACTCATCACTGAGTTGTAACTACTGCCCATTTTCCATCTCCCCTACTACTCCATAAACATGAGAAGAATCGGGACTGTTTTTTCTTTTTTTTAAATCTCTGTACCTATTCCAGCTAGCACATCACCTGATGCTTAATGATTGCTGGGTGAAAGGATAAATAACATTTTGTGAGCTTCACCAAGGATGCTTTCTTAATTCTCCTTTGAAAAATTAATGGTAAAATGTCAGTACCACTAGGGGGCACAGAATTATAACAGAATTTTCCGGTACACTAGCTCAAAGGAGATAGTTTGTCTCTGTATCAATCTCTTCACACAGTTTTTAAATACATGGGTCTTAAGGAAAGCAAACAACTTTATTCAAATTACTTCCAGAAGGAAATGTTTAAGTAGTTAACTAAAAGAAAGAGAGTCGTACTGCCATACTAACATATTAGAAAATATGAAATTAGGTATAGCCAAATTAAAAAAAAAACAAAAAAACCCGCTGTTGTCGAGTTGATTCTGACTCATAGCAACCCTAAAGGACAGAGTAGAACTGCCCTACAGGGTTTCCAAGGTTCTAAATCTTTACAGAAGCAGAAGCCACATCTTTCTCCCACGGAGTGGCTGGTGGGTTTGAACCACAAATCTCTCAGTTAGCAACTCAGCACTTAACCACTGCATGACCAGGGCTCCTCCAAATACAATAAACAGAGTTTTATAAATAAAATTGAAGGTAATGTTAAGAAAAAGATAAAAATGTAAATACAATTTTAAGAAACTGATACTATGAGACGGGACTGCTTCAAAATTTTCAATACAGAAAAGTGTCCATGCAGGAAAAGTGAAGAGACATATTGAAGGTATTTTTGTGTTTATAATAAAACCCAAATTTCTGCTTCAAAATAACTAATGGAAACTTTTCAACACTTCTCTTTAAGAAAGAGAAACTGTCAAGATTATTAACACACAATAATAGGCTAAGATTTTAATCTCAAATGTTGATATAGTTTAGTAGTTAAAAATTCATCTTGTTTTTGTTTTCGCTTTGTGTGTTTGTGGGGGGGGGGGAATTAGATAGTCCTAAGTTTAAGTCCTGACAGAGCTACTTATAACTTTTGAAAAATTATTAACTTGTCTATCCTCACCTATATGATTGTAAGCCTTCTTTATGAGGCTATTGTCAGGGTCAGGTGACATAATTCTTGTAAATCACGGTGTCTGGCACATAGCAAGGAGTTCCTGGATGGCACAAATGGTTAAGCACTTGGCTACTAAAGATTGGAGGTTCGAACGCACACAGAAGAGTCTCAGAAGAAAGTCCTGGCGATCTACTTCTGAAAGGTCACAGTTTCGAAAACCTTGTGGAATGCAGTTATATACTCTGCAACATATGTAATCACCATGAGTCAGAATAGATTCTTGGCAACTTGAACTGGAAGCACATAGTAAATACATGCTAAATATTTGCTATAATTTTCTTTGACCTTGGTGATCATATTGTTTTAGTCATTCCTAGAAAAATAATTTTTTATTTGTAATCTGGTAGCTGCTGGAATGAAAATGGTGGAACTTTATTGGAACCCCTTTTCTGCTATTTTTCTGCCCCCTCCTAGCCTCTCCTTACAACCACATCCACTCTCACCCAGATCCTCTCTGCCTTCGTGGGGCAGAGACCTTTCTGAAGGGGCCGTGCCTCACTCCCTGTGTGTGGCAGGCCTGGGATCCCTACTGTGTTAGAACCTTTATGCCGTCTGACCAGGCTCAGATGGTATCTGATGTTGCCCTTGGTTCTCTGACTGACGTCTGTTTCTTGGAGGAACATTTTGAGAAGCTCTTCCCTCTTAAAGATAAGAATTCTTGATTGACCAAAAAAAAAAAAAAAATGTACTGTGGTACACTATGCTGATACATTTAAAATAACAAGAGGTAAAAAATATGTATTGAACCAATTGTTATGATAAGATACCTAAGAAATGCTATGTTAATTGGTTTGGTTACAACATGATAAGAGGAGGAGGAGAAGAATAAAAATAAGAATAAGAAACATAAGAAGAAGAAGGAAAAGTAATAATAAAGCTAAGGAGAAGGGTGATGTACTTACTTTAAAAAGCATTCTATTTAGGAGTTAGGAGACTTTAGTTCTACTTCTAGTCATTCAAGGCAAATAGCTAAGCCTTGGGTAAGTCAATGAACAGCAGTCAACTGTGGATTTCTATTTCTTCATTAGTAAATTTCCTTTTGCTCTAAAATTTGAGGATTCTATTTATCATTACTGCTCTGGTCAGCCCAGGAATCTCACACTGGACGAAAACGCACCCATATCACTAAAGAGTGGCACTATGTCACTCACTAGTTGATTAGAACCATGAACATGACTTGATGGGAGGATGGGTTGGGGTGGGAGGGGTTGGGAAATGTGGAAAATTAGGAGGTATGGAGAAGGAAAGGAGGAGAGTAACGAGGTCACTGACATTTTGTGAAATTAGTCCAGATTGAGTTATTCTGCCCCTCTAGTGGATGCAGAAAGCCTCTTTTGTGCATTTGTAGCTCCTCTATGTAATTTTCAATATTACTATTTCAGAGTACCTTTAGAGGCTTTCCGCATCCACTAGAGGGACAGAACTTTTCAGAAGAAAGGAAACCCTGGTGGCATTGTGGTGAACAGTTCGGCTGCTAGACATAAACGTTGGCAGTTCGAACCTACCAGGTGCTCCTTGGAAATCCTATGGGGCAATTCTACTCTGTCCTACAGGGTCTCTAGGAGTCGGAATCCACTCGACAGCAACAGGTTTGTTTGTTTGTTTTGTTTTGTTTTTCAGAAGAAAAATATTATGGGATAGAAAACACACCAAAATAAAATATTTCTAGTAACTGTTTTCAATAGAAGCCATCTCCATGTAGACTTCAGAGGATAAAAGGCTCCAAGGTCATAAACTTCAGGCAGATATCTTGTGTGTGTAGGGAATGAATGGGTGAAAGCAAACCCATCACCAAAGCATGGGGAAGGCCAATCAACTCACATGCTGTACGCTAGGAATAAACATTTTCCTTTGAAAAAATCAGTTGTCATGTACCTCTTTACCTCTTGATAATGCTCTGATGGAATTTTCATGCACAGAATCTACACTGTGTTGTTTTACGCTTTGTTCAGTATGCCTACCCCCTCTTCTGATATTGGGTTTTAATATTCCAGCAAAAAGAACTAATAAAAGACAGTTCCATAGCAACATCTGTATTCAAAGGAACAACAACAACAACAAAAGCTTAATAACACTTTACTTTCCTTATAGTTAATTCCTGCCTTTTGAGGGAAGTTGGCAAGGTGAAGGAAGAAAGGTACATACAGGTCATCTCTAGGAGAGGTGTACAGCTTCACTTGGGCTTTCCTTCCCATGCATAGCATCCTTGAATACAAGGGTAGGATGGTTAGCGCTGGCAGCTAACCTGCCTTTCTGAATGGCAGTAAACACAGACATTGAAATAATACCATACGCTGTTTGTAAATCTTCTGTTGGAGATGCCAGCTGCCAGGTAGAAGGAATACTGAACTGAAAGGCAAGGTTCTTAGAAATCCTCACACTACCTACCTGTGAACACTTGGGTGGGTCCTCTTCTCAGGGTGTTGTCTGTAACGGAAGGTTACTCTAGAAAAGATGACCTCAAAGGTCCTTCCCAACTCTAAACCACTACTGATCACTGTATCTGAATTGTTATTTAAAAAAATGTAATGGCATTTGCTTAGTCAACATTACAGTTTCTCTAATATTGTTGCTGCACTCCCAGGAAAGCATCACTTAGAAATTAAGCAACTGGCTTTCTTCCAGGGAAACGTGTTCCTGTGTCCTGCCTTCTCCAGACTTCCTGCCTGCACAAGGGATCCAGCCGGCCAGCGAGATGGAAGTGACCTGACCTACTCAGCAGTGGTTAAACTCTGCAAGACGGAAAACAGCTTGGTTAAGAGGAAGTGGTTTTCATTTTACTGACTGCAGAAAAGCAGAGTTTTTCAACTTTAAAGAGTGCAGCGAGTCATTTTAAGTACCTAGATCTATCACCCTGAAAGTCCCTGCACAGATACTCGACGGGGTATCTAAATATAGCAACAGCAAACTCCCCCCGCCCCCAGCCCGGGTCCCCGGGGCAGCTCTAGGATTGGAGAGCCCGCCCTAGGGCGCTCTCTGCATCTGCCTCGAATAGCAAGGCACTGAGCATTCTCTCTCGCACCTCCACAGTGCGTGGGTGTGAAGTGTATTAGGGGAACGCGAGAGTGACTCTGGGTATTGGTGCTTGGTGCACAGTCACATGGCACTGCTGCCAGCTGCACCGAGCGGCCAAGAGCTGTTGCCTGTATTGCTTGCCCAACAAGGTTGGAGGAAGGGAGGCAGGGAATCAGCGTCTTGCCAGTGGCCAGGAGCCGGTGAGAGGGCTTCACACAATAGCGACAACAATAAAAAAAAATAAAGCATTTAAATGGAACTACTACCTGAGGCAGAAAGCCAGAAAGTCACTGCTGCAGACGTGGGTGTGTGTACAGGAGTGAGTTGCGAGAATATCAATCTCGGAAGGGAGGATGCAAACTGCAATTAAGACTTTTGCCTTATTCTTGTCTCAGTTTTAGGTTACGGGAAGGAAAAAAGCAAGCAGAATCACCACCTCGCAACTATCTGCTATGGCTTTGTGGTGGAAGCTTAGGTCTCCCTTCAGTTTAACTTCACAATCGTTTTCTTTAATATTTTCGGGGACATGCATTCTGTTGGAAGAAGTTCCCAAGCCTGGCTTCCTTGCAGTTTCGTCACGCAGATTGGGATGTTTAACACAGTTATAATACACTGTTTCTGAAGGCCGCAGAGGCCGGAGCCAGAAGCACAGTGGCCTCCCTCTGGGTCAACGGTGAGAGCTCTGGGCCGCAAGTGGCTGAGGTGGAGGGACACCCAGACACAGTTGCTCCTCGCCACAAGTCTCTAACCTTGTAAGTTACAGCATACGGGGGTGGGGTGAGGACCACTAAGAAGCCCGCATCCAGGGCTCCCCACGCTCCTGTATTCTTCTAACACTGGGGCCGCCGCTGCCCCTGCCGAGACTTAGCAGTTTTATGACTTTTTCTCGGACTTACATGGAAATTTCTTGACGGAGGTAACTGGGTTCGTTCTCGGAGGCAGGGCTTCTCTGCCGACCTTGCGCCGCTGTCAAGCGGAGCTGGGGGGCAGCTCGCTCACAGCGGAGGAGCCACTTCGTAGTTTAACGCCCTCCCCATCATCCACCATCAGGCTGGGAAGGATATGCAATTACTCACGGGGCTTGCTGTCTGATACTGGGCTAGAAAGTCACAGCTTGCAGGCTGGAGTGAGCCACGGGGAGATGCCCGGTCCTCACCTCGCGGACTCAGCAGCCGCGTCCTGCGGCTCTGCACACTAAAGTGCCGAGGGCTCCCCGGCTGCGCGGGACCTGAGCGCCACTGCCGGCCGCATCGCCCTTGCGTCCGCTTGAGGACTGGCTGGTACCTAAAGGGCAGGGCAGGGCAGGGCAGGGCAGGGCTGTTCCCGCTCACACCCCTTGCGGAAGGATGGCAAGACCCGGAGCTGCGGCGTAGCGGCGGGAGAGCTCAGCAAGCTGCGTCTCCAGTTCCTCCTCGGGGCACCTGACTAACTTAACCTTCCAACAACCTCAAAGCCCCTAAGAGAACCTAACCAAACTCGCGCTTCTAATTGGGGCTTTGGAGCCCCGTCCCCTGCTGAGGGGTGGGGGAGGTGGGGCGAACGCAGTCCAGGCGTAGGGAGGGCGAGAAGAAAGGGGGAGCCTGGGGTTGGGTGTGCGCGCGTGGGAGCGCGCCTTGGAGCGCCCCGCTCTCCTCCTCTTAGCCCCGGGGCACTTCGGGGAGGAGGGAGAAGTAGTCTCAGGAATAAGAGGGAGCAAGAGAAAACCTCTCCAAGTGACTCCCCAAACAGGTCCGGATTTTGAATTCGAAGCTACAGGCTGCTAGAAATTGGGAGGCTTCTGCCTCCTCCGCACACCCCTTGCCCCCGCCCCGAGGCCCGGCGGTTTGCTGGCTGACTGCTTCCCCGCCCCCGGCTCGGGAGGTCGCGGGCTGGCGGGCGCCCCGTCGGCCGCTGGCTTCCTCTTCGCAACTCGCCGGCGCGCATGAGGCCGCAGCCCCCGCCGCAGGCGCTGGCTACCCCCTCGCGGTGACCGTGGTGATGCCATGCCCCGCCACCACGCGGGAGGAGAGGAGGGCGGCGCCGCTGGGCTCTGGGTGAAGAGCGGCGCGGCGGCGGCGGGCGGGGGGCGCCTGGGCAGCGGCATGAAGGATGTGGAGTCGGGCCGGGGCAGGGTGCTGCTGAACTCGGCGGCCGCCAGGGGCGACGGCCTGCTGCTGCTGGGCACCCGCGCGGCCGCACTCGGCGGCGGCAGCGGCGGCCTGAGAGAGAGCCGCCGGGGCAAGCAAGGGGCCCGGATGAGCCTGCTGGGGAAACCGCTCTCGTACACCAGTAGCCAGAGCTGCCGGCGCAACGTCAAGTACCGGCGGGTGCAGAACTATCTGTACAACGTGCTGGAGAGACCCCGAGGCTGGGCGTTCATCTACCACGCGTTCGTGTGAGTACCCGCGCCCCCCGCGAGCCCCCAGCCGCGCCCGCGCCGGCGGTGGGAGGGGGGTCGTGCGCCTGTCCCCACGGGGCGCGCTACGCTCCCTCGCCCGTCGCGTACACACACACACACACACCCACACACACCCGTACACACACCACACCACACACACACACACACACACACACACGCTCAGGCGCTCACACGTGGTGGCTTTTATTTCTTTGCACGTGTTTGTGATCTTCCTCCTAGAGCCTTCCGCCTCCCCTAGCCCCACCTCTCTGACCCTTACAACTTGAACCTTCGCCCCGAGGACACCCAGTGAGCTGTCTGGTAGCTCCCGGCACCGCGGGCGAGAGTCCAGCAGATGCAAGACTTAGGCGGCACGGATAACAGGGAGCGATTAGGTCCCAAGATACGTAAACTTCAACCGAGCTGGGCGCCCGGGAGCTGAGAAATGCAAAGGGAGGACGTGCCCCCTTGTGAGGCTTGTGAGAGTGTATTAGTGAGGTGGAGAGAGGAGAAATGGAGGGTTGTGTCCTCTGTCTTAGGGGTGGAGCTGGGGAAGCTATTACTTGGGGAGAGCTACTAGGTTTTTAGTGCGCCCGGAAACACGCCTCGTCACTAACCCAGCCACCACCAAACGGAAAATCTGTCAGTGCATATAACCCTTCCTGCCACACTACAGAAAAGGTGGCCAAGGTCTAGAAGAGGCGAGCAGGGCCGGGCGAGGCTATACGCCCGCGCTGTGGCCAGCGCTAGAGGGAAAACTGGGGCGATGGAGCGCGGGGCCCGAGGGGCTATAGCGGACTCGCAAATGGGCCGCCTCGGACAGAGTTCAGGCAGTGGGTTAAGTAGGCAATCGTGATGCTGAGTCAAAGTGTGTGAGTATAAGTAAGCCCTCGCCATCTAGCAGAGAGAGAATGTTTAATGAGAAAATGATTGGAAGCAAATGTTTATTTTTCCCTTAGGCATTAAAAACCTTTCAGTGGCTTTAAAGTTTACTACTGTTTTTCCCACAACGTCCATTTATGCAGTCTCCTGCTAGAGTTAGGTTTATCTGGACATTTTAAGGTTGTTTTTATGCCTTTATGCTCGAATTCTTTTTCTTTCTTTCTTCTCTTTGCTTTCTTTCTTCTTCTCCTCCTTCTCTCTCTCTTTTTTTGTTTCCGCTTCTTTATGTTAAAATGGAATGTAAAGGCATCAGCCTTAGGAGACCCGTAGAGAGTTGTAGGCACTCACTGATTTCATTACTTGTTTCTTAGTGAAATAGATTTTGGACACACAAACTAGGTTCGTTTTTGAAATGAAGTGTAACATCCAAACATAACTCCCACCACTGATAGCATCCACACCGAAAACATTTTTTGAAATAACATGGGAGAAGGGGCTGGTTTTGTAATAGGTGAACCTGGAATTTGACCATGTAGGAGTCAGGAAATTGGTGGAGTCTACAGTCGTGGGGCTCTGGTGTCTGGAAAATTTTACAGTCCCAGATTGATGTGAACATGTAGCATTAGGTAGAATATTTCAGCCAACTTTCCATTTTACAATGTATACAAGGAGAACGTTGTGTTACATCATTATTGCATCAAACGGCACTACTTTTATTATTAATTTAAGTAACATTCACATTGATTCAGATGTGGTTACTGTAATAAATGATAAACAGAGAAGGGCTGCTGATACTTTTCATGTTCATTCCACCTGAGTGGATATATAATTTATCTTATTAGGTAATGAACCTGATAAATTTTCAGCATCAGAATCTATTAAAAACTTAGCAATAATGGATCTGTGCTCAATTTGGGAGCAAGTATATACTGCAGAGATAATGCTCTTTTTTTCTACAGAAGTATGCTCAGAATATTCTATAGCTTTGAATTTACAGTATCATGTTTTTTAAGGCCTTTCATTTTTGGAAAACTATGCATTGTATATTCACAAAGTGTTAGAGAAAACTTTGGTTGGTCAGCATATCTTATATCTTTCTCATTGTTGTCTTTGAAAATGAATGAGGATTTCTTGCAATTTAACATTTTCTTTTCAAAATGTTAGTGTTTAAATAGGTTTCAATGACTAAAGAATTTTAAAATGTTGATAAATGAGTTTTCAAAAGGTTCAGATTTGTATAACTCTACTCTTCGGGCTTTATCAGTTTAGCAGCATCTTTAGTGCAATGTTGCTAATATGAAGTTTTGCATTATATGTTTCTAAAGTCTGAAACTGTAATGACTGAGCGATTAGATAGGGGTGCCAGATCCACATCAGCACAAAGAGGGAATGGATAGTATTATCTTCTGGGAGGGTTGTGTGTAGCTATAGCAGACCCTGGGGAAAGAGGCCATCTTTGGCAATTGCTGCTTATGATTTTAAATAGGTTTAGAATAGCTGGACTTTACACATTAAGTTAATAAAAGCAAAGTTGCCTTGAGCTATAGGTCTAACAAGCTCATGAATAATAAATAAATTATAAGCAAACAATTTCTAGAGAGGTATAACTAACTAATTCCTTGCCAGCCTGGGGATCCCCAAATCTTAGATTAATAACGGTTTTTGTAGCGCATTAAGGTTCTTGCCAAGAACAAGTGCACTGTGATTAATGAGGTACTTCAGGGATGGATTTACTTGGTTGACCAATATTTTCACTGCCAAGAAAAAAGAAAAGTATCTTTAAAATTATGTTTCATGTAAGAAAAAATTCTGTTCAGTATGAAAAAATCATTATTATAATGATATTTTAATGGTATAAATGTGGTTTCCAGAGTATATATCCTAGCCTACTGATGGGCTGGCAAGAGATGACCTACTTCACATATGTTCTTCCCATATGTATAAATTATTGGAAATTAGGAGAGTGTGACCATTATTGTTTTTCTTTAGGATTTACCAGACAGCCGTGTGTCCTTCTTTCAGCTGTCCTTCCGTTTACTAGATGAGCTCTTCAAATGTGAAGTGGCGTTTTTTTTTACTATGGCTTGTCCTTTTTTACTTTCTCTTCTTTTAAATAAATATTTTATAAGAATAGTGTTGGTAATAGAAGAACATATGACAGCGGTCCTTATACAAATTTGTATTGATGCAGCAAACATGATTCTGAGAAATTACACAGGAAACAGTGTTGTCAAGCCCAAGCCCACTGTCCTTGAGTCGATTCCAACTCTTAGCAACCCTGTAGGATGGAGTAGAATTGCCCTACAGGGTTTCCTAGGCTGTAATTTTTACCAAAGCAGACTGCCACATCTTTCTCCCATGGAATGGGTGATGGTTTTGAACTGCCAGCCTTTCTGGTTAGCAGCCGAATGCTTTAACCTGTGCACCGCCAAGGCTCCAACAGTGTTGCAGGTCCATGTAACTCGTCACTTTGTCTCCCGTATCTTTGCCTGCTTTAATGCTGTGGATCAGAAATTATAGATAATTTAAACTAGAGAAGTATTAGATTATCATTCTTCAATTTTTGATTTCTGAAAAATTACTTACTATTAAACAGAAAAATGCCACCCAAGCTATGAGCTAGAAGTCATCCTTGATGCCTTCGTTTTTCTCATACCTGCTCCTGCTGGCCATCCGAAAGGTCTTTAAATTGTTTGTTCACCTTCTAAATATTTCTCAAATCTATTCCCTCCTCTGCTTTCCTACTGCCATGATCCCACTCTGTTTCTCAATCTGTTGGATGGTTGGTAACATTTTCCTGCCTGATCATCTGATGTCTGTACTTAGCTTCCCAGCTCTCCAGTCTGACAGCATACTGTTTGTCCTAAAATGCAAGTCTTGTCATATCATTCCCTTGCCTAAAATCGTTCTATCACTCTCCATCATTCATTCATTCAGCTATCCATCATAGCCTACTCTGTGCTAATTCCCAAATTAATAAGGCAAAGGCCTCCACTCCAAGGAGTGAAAAAGACTTCAGCTTGGAATTACTACAAGTGTGTGAACAATTAAGTGTGAAACAATGTTTTAAGTACCATTACAGAGGTACTTACAAAGTCACATGGAAAAAGAGAAGGAAGTGGGGCAGATGAGGGCAGAGGGCTCAGCTAGGCTTCAGAGAGGAATGAGCTGAATTTTGACAGATCAGCTGTAAATTTTCAGGTGAGCAAAGCATGGAGGGATGATCGATCTTGATAAAGAAAACAGGTAGAGCAAAGATATGGAATTAGTACAGTAATTCTAGGTACTGTTAAGTATTTTCAGGATGAGGACAGCAGCAAGAAAAGAGAGTAGAGCAAAAAACAGGTACTTAACCTTGATAGCCTCAGGTGTTGACCATGGTGTCTGATCTTTATCCTGTAGGCAGTAGTGGTCATTAACTGGTGATAAGCAGGGGAATGACATAATCAGATATAAATTTTAGAAAGATCTTTCTTTTAGCAGTTCAGTAAATGGATGGAAGGGTGCAAAAATGGAATCAATATGGCCTGTTAGTAGGCAATTTTTCCATGAATTCATTCTACAAATGTTTCTTGACTATCCATTATGTGCCATGGACTGTTCTAGAAAGTTGAGAGATGGTTACCTAAGGAACTAAGACAGTAACTGTGGGGAAGAGAAAGAGAGGTTTAATTAGAGAAATGTTAAAGAAGTAGAACTGGCGTATAGTTTTCATGAGTCTGATGTGTAGAGTGAGGAAGATGATTCTAACTTGGGTAATTTGAGGAATGGAAGTGCCATTCACTAAGACATGGGCCAAAGGATGAGGAACAGTCTTTCAAAGCAATATAATGAGTTCATATTTGACCATATTCAGTTTCAGATACTTGTGAGTCATTTAGGTGGAAAGTGTAAGTGGTGGGAGCACAGCAGTAAACAAAACACACTCAGTCTGCTTCCATTGGGCCTTAGATCAGCAACCAGAGCCATTCCTGGCAGATAGCACTCAAAAAATCTTTTTTGATGAATGAATGCATTTACAAATCTGGAGCTTAATCTAGATATCTGAATCAGTGGCATCACTAGGAGGATGCGAGGGGTGCGGACCACACTGGGTGAAACTTTCAGAGGGGGTGACACCAAAATGACTGTCTATAAGATTTTTGTGCACTGTTTCAGCAGAAATTTATTATTTTTTATAAAAATATCCCTGTAGTTAATTATAACAACAAAATTTTTTTTGATAAGTCCAACTTACATGTATCAGTACACCTACAAGGCTAAAACTCTATGCTGATTTACTTTTTGAACTTTCTAATGCACTCTGGTCAGAGCTGTCATTATTACCCAATTATAATGATGCTTTGAATGACGTAGTTTCATCTGCACATAGTTCAAGCAAATACTGTTGTTTTTGTTGCTGCTGGTGTTTTTAGTTGCTGATTTTGTCAAATTTTCTGGTGTTTTAGCTACAGATTGTAATTAGCATGAGGGGTGTGACACCCTGAGTTATCGTACCAGGTGACACCAACCCTAGTGACACTATTGGTCTGGATTTCAGATTTAGGTTTGGAAGCCTCTAGGAGTTTCATGGTCATTAAAACAGTGAATGGAATTGTCTTAGTTATCTAGTGCTGCTGTAACAGAAATACAACAAGTGGATGGCTTTAACAAAGAGAAATTTATTTCTTCATAGTAAAGTAGGCTAAAAGTTCAAATTCAGGGCATCAGCTCCAGGGGAGTGCTTTCTCTCTCTGTTGGCCTTCTCATCAATCTTCCTCTGGACCAGGAGCTTCTCTGCCCAGGGACCCCAGATCCAAAGGATGTGATCTGCTGCTGGCACTGCTTTCTTGGTGGAAAAGAGGAGTGTGCTGTCACATTATAGGGAGAGCAGCTAGGGTCACACAGCAATGTGTGTATCAATTTTTGTATGAGAAACTGACTTGAACTGTAAACTTCCATTTAAAGCACACTTTAAAAAATTTTAGTATTGGGACTATTATTTCTTAAAAAAAAACCCACAAGAAAATTTCAAAACAGAATGAAGTCTTGATACAAGAAACACTGTAAACAAGGAATATAGCCAGCAGCCTTTTGATAATTGCATTCAAAGTAATAGCGCCAGTTTTAATTTTTAGTTGCAAATGGCTATTTAGGCTGATGAAAATGCCAGCAGAGCATGTTTTATCCTAGCCCAGTGGTGTGAAACAACCTGAAGTCCAATTGTAGAACAGCCACAGCTAAGAATTATGTTTAATGATTTGTAGATGCTTTCATTTTAATTTCCTTTTTCTTTAACCATTTATAAGTATGCTATTTGAAATTTTGATTGCGAACTGGGAGAGAGATTGCCACACAATTGCAGTTTTTCATAATTAATGAAACTCTTTGATGGGTCTCAGAGTTCCAGGTGGTTTTTATTCCTTTGCTATCAGCTTGTCAAAAGA
This sequence comes from Trichechus manatus latirostris, assembly GCF_000243295.1. Lineage (NCBI taxonomy): Eukaryota > Metazoa > Chordata > Mammalia > Sirenia > Trichechidae > Trichechus > Trichechus manatus. The sequence continues at coordinate 11,090,482 of NW_004444019.1, forward strand.
ATGAGTTTTGTACAATGTTATTAAAGTCAGTTTATAAATATATGTGTAATATATGAGCATATACACTCCAGATACACACGTATACACACACATACACACACTGTGTCCTTTAGCAGAGAAGATATGTTAGTGCACATAATTATATTTCCCTTCTTTTTGCTCCTCTAAAATGGAATAAAACACAATTTAAAAATAAAAAGAATCTTAAGGTTACTTTTGATAATGTGGAGATTATATCATAGTTTGAAAAATACTTAAATTTAATTCTATATGAAGAGATGAGATAAACTTTTTACAAACTCAGTCATAGTAGTCTTTATTTCCATTTATAGTACCTGTGAAGTAATTCCAGCATCTTTATTCTTTCTTCAGTCAGTGGCAGAATGACCTTTTATAATTATAATTGTATAATCTCTCTCTCTCTCTTTTTTTTCTTTTTCTTTTTCTTTTTTACAATTAAGTCAGTTTAATATTTAATTAACAGCCATTATGTGTACCAGGTAATGTGCTGGATGCTGATGGTTCAAAAAAGGGGATAATGTGGATCTTGACCTCAAGGAAATTCCGTTGGGGAATATGATTCATTTTTGGATTTGATGACTCTGAGCAAATTCCTTCAAATACCAGCTTCTTAATCTCTAAAAGGAGCCCTGGTGGTGCAGTGGTTAAGAGCTTGGCTGTAACCAAACGTCAGCAGTTCGAATTCACCAGCTGCTCCTTGGAAACCCTATGGGGCAGTTCTACTTTGTCTATATAGCGTTGCTATGAGTTGGAATCGACTCAACAGCAACGGGTTTGGGTTTTTCAGTAATCTGGAAAATAGAAATAATCATATTACATCAAGGTGTTGTGATATTTTTGAAAATATGTAACACATTTAGCATGGTGGCTGTTATATATAAAGGAATTAATATGTGGTAACTATGCTGTTCTTGAAACTGGAGAGAAAAATAGAGATCATGTGGTAGAGGGCTGTACTTGCTATGTTAAAGGCCTAGGATTTTATCTTGTAGGAGATGAGCAGTCTTTGAGGTGGGTGGAGTTGAGGCAGGTAATAATATCATTAGATTTCCAGTTTAGATTGCTCAGTCTGCCAGTTTTGTTAACAATGGCTTGAAGAGGACATGAGGAGGTCACTTTTGAAATGGTGGTTCCACCACAGGCAAGAGATAATGAGGACTAGGAGTAGAGAGATGGTAGTGAGGATGGAGAAAAAATGTGGTGATGCAGTTAAAATATATGAATGAATGACTGAATGTGAAAGGTGAGGAATTTATTTTTTCCAAATGGGAATTTCCTTAAGTTCTTCTAACTTAAATTGTGTAGCAATTTGTATTGAGGACCCAAATTACTGCAACTTCTTAATATCATTTGCTACGAATATTAAATTACCAATTTATACTTTCATTATGGGATACCTACGATTCATTAAAATAACAGCAGCAGTTGCTTCTTTTAAGCCTCTGTAGAACACATTTGTTCCGAACTGATTTTGTAGGATTTTCTTTCTCTTTAAAATAACAAATAACACATCTTCTTTTCTTCACGCTGGTATAAATACATACCATTGACCTTCCATGCTTCTCCCTTGCTCTTCTCCCGCATGTATATTTTCCCAGGACATTTCTTCCTTTCTCTTCCCCTCTTTCCTATTTGTCCCATTACCTTCCACTCCCCAATTACAGTATTCCTGGTTTGCTTTTTCCTCCTTCTCTGTGCATCTGCCTTCCTGGAATGGTGTTTGTCTTAGACTGGGTTCTCTAGAGAAGCAAAACCAGTAAAGCATATACATATATATATATATAGATTTACATCAAGGAAACAGCTCATGCGATTGTGTAGGCTAGAACACCCCAAGTCCATGGATCAGGGTAGAGATCTCTCCCGATTCACACAGCTGCAGAAGCTGGTGAACCCAAGATCAGCAGGTCAGAGATCAGGGCTCCTGCTCACAGGCTGTGAAGGTCTACAACTTTCAAGATCGGCAGGCAGGACTGCAAAGTTTCTCCTGATTCACCTAGCTGCAGGGGCTGGCAAACCCAAGATCAGCAGGTTGGGGAGCAGGACTCTTGCTTGCAGGCTGTGAAGATCGACAGATCCCAAGATTGACAGGTAAGCTGCTAGGTCAAGTCCCAAGAACTGGAGGTGAGATGACAAGAGGGAGCTGCTGGATCCGGAGCAAGCCAAAAACATTGGCAAAGTGAGCAGGAAGGAAGTAGCCGGCAGAGGGCAGAGAGATGAAGGCTTAGGGGGTGGTGAGCCGCCACAGGCCCTGCCCCTGCCAGTACCACTCAGCAGATTCCATCATGAGGGGGATCACATATCAAATTTCAACAGGGAAGTGATAACATTATACAACTGCCAAAACACCAAGAATCCTGGCCTAGACAAGTTAACATACAATCTTAACCATCACAGTGTTTCTCCTCATTCTTTTTGCCAGGTTGTATAATTTGATTTCTCTTTCTATTTAAGCTGTCCGCTCTTGATCAAGAGATGCACTGACCCTCCAGTTACTGACATAGTTTCAAGAGTGTAGTGCAGAAGCGAACTGGGCTACCTAATTTACATATCACTGTGCAGTAATTAACAGGGGCCTCAAGAAATTTGTCGGGGGTTCAGTGTACAAGAGGAGAACCTTGTTTTCCCTGAAGTTTTATTTAGGCTCAAATTTCTTAGATAGTAAGGGGATGAAGCCTTAAAATTACTCTGAGATTTTCTAATATCTGTTTTTCTGAAATCTGGGAATACATAGATATTCAGTGAGTACTTTTTAAAAGGAGCCGTGGCGGTGCAGTGGTTAGGAGCTATGGCTGCCAACCAAAAGTTCGGCAGTTTGAATCTACGTTTGCTCCTTGGAAACCCTGTGGGGCCGTTCTACTGTATCCTGTAGGGTCACTATCAGTCAGATTATGCTTTCCATTTTGGGAGTTGACTATTTTATCAAATTGAGAAATTTATCAGAAGTTAATTTTTATTCCAGATAGAATTATTATAGAAAAAGGCACATTATTATTCTTAGTTTTTATCGAGCTCTGACTCGTGGTGACCTTATGTGTAACAAAACTAAATGTTTCCCGTTCCTCTGCCATCTTCTCGATCGTTAGTATGTTCAGGTCCATTGTAGCAGCTATTGTGTCAGTCCATCTCATTGACGATTTCTCTCGTTTTTGCTGACCCTCTGCTTTACCAACCATAATGTCCTTTTCTGGTCTTTCCCGATGATGTGTCCAAAATAAGCGAGCTGAAGTCTGACCATCCTCCCTTCTAAGGAGCATTCTGGTTGTACGTCTTTTAAGACTAATTTGTTTATTCTTCTGGCAGTCCATGGTATATTTAATATTCTTCACCAGCACCACAATTTGAATGCGTCAATTCTAAATGTTTGTAACATATAGTTAAATAGCAGTTAACTTAAAAATATTTACCAAGTAGATTGTTATAGTTGGGGAGAGTTTCCTTACTCGCTGAGCCAAGGAATAATATATCTACAATTTGAAGAGAGAGAAGAGATCTGCAGTTGTCATGTTTAATTGGGAGACTAAAACATGGTCTAAAAATGCAGGTGTATCATCAGAGTACATAGGAGGTAAGAAACCAACTGTATTTTTTCCTAGTTGAAGATTTTTCCAAAACATAGGCTTTGGGAGAGCTATTCCCATAATCTTTTGTTGTGTGGGAGCAAAGTTTAGGGCGTCCTTTTCTCTAAACCTGTTTTCTTTCACACCTGAATGAATAGGAAGGCCAGATGGGCTTAAGAATTTAGATTCTCCTCTGCATGTTTTGAGTCATTGGATGCATTTCTCAGCATTCTGATTTGTAAAATGAGGACATAATTCTTCAGTGTTGATTCATTTACCTGACCTCATGCTATGTGTGAGACCCAGTAGTAGGAACTACAGGGGATAAAAGGTAAATCAGAAAAGTCTGTTCCCTCAAGGAATTTTTAGTCCAGAAAAATATTAGTTTACCATTTACTGAGCTGCAAAAACCTTCTCTCTGACATGACTTAGGATAAAAGCAAAGGTTAGCCCTTCTCCAGCAGCATTTAGCTATTGCTCCTATTGAAGGGCTTTACAAGGTAAACTCCAGGATCACCCAAGAGAACTGCTGATTGCCAGTTCTCTTGACCCCTTGGGAAACTTTCGAGCTGGGTATTCAGCACCTGTGCAGGTGGGCGTTCTGCTCAGGGCATTCCCACACAGAGACCCAACACAGGAGTTCCCACTGATCATAGTAATTTCTAAAGAGTAGTAATTAAACTAGTTAAACTAAATGTTCTAGTTAATAAAACATTCTGAGTGTGTTTAATTTGCTCCAAACTATTTTTAAAAATAGAGAAGAAACCAATGCTGCTTCCTAATACTTTTTTTTGGGATTTTACTTTTTTTCCTCCAAAATGGCTTAAGAAAAATAAAGTGAACTAAAAGTTTATTTTTTTAAATCACATGAGATAATTAGATGCCTGTTTATTTTCAGCATGTACTTTAAGCTTCCAATACTGTGAGATTTTTTATTCTAGTACATGCAAAGAAAATATTGTACGCAATCTTCCATGAAGCCTAAAATATTTCTTTCCCCTCCGTCTTTCCCTCCCTACTTCCTTCTTTCCTTTCTTAATACTATTGAGTGCCTGCCACATATCATGTCTTTGGAACACTTTGGAAACACTTCTTCCCATTCAATTGATTTTCTCAAGGAATGTGAAAAATTTCTCTTTCCTTCAGCTAAAGTATGGTGTTTAAGAGTGAAAGTTAAGGTCAGTAAATTTTAAAATAGGTGTTCATTGTGATCCCTAAGATGCTCTTGATCCATTTTCTTTAGCCTACATCCATAAGCTTCAAATGGATTTCTGAACTAGATCGCAGGCGGGTTAAAGAAGTACAAGGTAAGATTAAGTTAGTTTTAAATTTATCATGCAGATGATAAAAAATCCTATATTTCTGTATTGCCGCATCAAATGGAAAAGGCAGAGAAGTCGAATGACAATACAAATGACTTTTGGAGAACTCATTTATAACCTTCATGATAGGATTTTGAACCCAGGGCATATCTACTATTATTCATATAGTTCTTGACAACTAGAAGAAATAAATGACGGTTACTTTGTTTAGGGGCAGCAATTTTTACCAAGCTTGAACATTCAAATGGGCATCCAAGTATTTTCCACCAGAAAAAAGCCAAGTAAATTGCTTTAGATTCAGGTTCACCAAGGGATACAAGAATGAAATGGGTTAGACTAGCCACTCTAGTCACAGAGTCCTACTTCAGGCTCACACTGAGTTGGTCCTACAGTCCTTTCAAAGGTAGGACATGAAACGCACAAAGAGAAGTATCCAGTTTTCTTGTTTGTGCCAGTCATGTTGACTTCTAGACAGTCATCCAGGCCACCAGTTTGGTTTGACCATGCCACAGTATCCCTTATTCCTTTTTTTCTTGGGAATGACCTCAGTCATTCCACTGAAAGGTGGAAGTTAGAGTTTCACAGTATCTCTAACAGGAAAGATTTCCTTACATGGTTCCAGAGCTTTCGCTTCCCATATTGGACTTGATAAGTTACTTTACCTATTACTGTTCCTCAGCTAGTTGGGTCATGCTGCTGAGAGATGTTTTCCAGAGCTTGTAGGTATGGAGTTTTATTCCAGGCTTCAGGGCAGAAAGTGAATAATAAAAATAAGTTTATAGATGGCACTAAGTGAGGTAGCCTAGACAACCAAAAACAAGAATAGTCAAGAAACTATCACATCGTGCTGGAGAAAACAGACTATTACTCTTATTCAAGGGAAGGTACTGTAATTCACAATTGTCATCAATGAGAGCTCGTAGTTTTTTTTCCTCCAAAAAAGGTTAAAGGCAAATACCTGCATCTTTTTTTCATTTTTTGCTGGTTGAAGGTCCCTTTCCACATTGTAAGATTAACAGAAGTTTCCAAAGCACATGGTGATACATTGAAAAGACCTTTCCACAATAAATGCCTTATGGATTTTTTATACTTGCTTCTGGGACCTCATGTAAAGCCAGCAGTTGCTCCAGAATAAGTGTTTGGGAGTGGTGCAGCAATGTAACATGACAAGGGCTTGGCCCTGACTATCAGCTCAGAAAATGTGTAGGAAAGGAGAACAGGGGAGAGTTCAAAAGGAGAACCTGAGTTCTTAGTCCCTGATGAGCTTTTGGTAGGCAAACAAGATGAAAACGTCATAGTTTTCAAGGTTTCAAGCAAGTATGACTATGACCGAGAAGAAGTCGATTAATTCGGTGTTAGGGAGACACAGAATACACAAATGAACGTGGAACCTGTTTGGACTTTTGGAGAGAGATAAAGGCAAAGGATTGACAGTTACCAGTGTAGAGGTGAAGGATGAAAATATAATCAGGGTGCTGGGAGGAGAGTGTAGGGAGAGACGTTTTGGGAATACTGGCACTTGGAAAATAAGAGGAGAAAGAGAGGCTTGTGAGAGAGAAGAGACAGACTGGGGCAGTATAGCATCCACAGAAGGAAGGGGTCTCAAAAAAGGATTGCAGTGGGATGAGAGTATTACAAAGAAGAGATACGAAGATGTGAATTAAGAAAGATAATAATGTACATGGCCAGTATAAAGCAGGAGGGGACAGGCCCTAGAAGAAAACTCAGTCGTCTAGGAATGGCTAGCATCTGCAGCACCATGTATTAGGACATCCAGTTTCATGGGAAAAAACAGGATGTCATATTAAAAAGCCCTCCCCCTGCCCCCGGGGGGGAAAAAAATCCAACAACTAGGTGGTGTGCAGTCACAATAGCCAGCATCACAAAAGGCACCAAGCATGGTGAGGGTGTCCAGCAGGCGTAACTGGAATGTAGACTCCAGGGAAGACGGTAATATTTAGACAGGTTAGTGGGAATGCAGGGCAGGGAAATCTGGTTTTGAAAGCTCTCTTCCATCCCCTGCTAGAAATGCTGGTAAGTGCAAAGCAGTTCTAAGAGTTTGAGATAAGACGCAAAACAGTGCTCGGAGAAGGAAGGAGACAGATTAGGCTGCATAATTGAGAAGTTTAACAATGAATGGGTGAAGAGAGAGAAGATGGTAGTTTAGGGAGCAACAAAGTAAAGCTAAACCTTTTATTTCTCTAAGAAGCTGATGGTCTACACAAATATAAAAGCAGAGAGAGAGAGCCCGCATAGAAGAGGAAAGATTAGAGTAATCGAGAGTAGCAAGACAGGATGAAGAGAGCTCGGCATTCATGGAAAATTAAAGTTTGAGATGGTAGCTTCGGGTAGTGTGATAAGGCAGCATTGACAGATGAATGACATGGTTTCTTGACAAGGGCAAAGGCTCTGATGGAGTTTTACCATGACCAGATAGACGACTCAGTGTGAGCAATTCTGAGAATTTCTCTAGCAGTGTTATGCGGGGGAAGTAAAAAAGTAAGTGGAGCCATAATTCAGAGCTGGCAACTGTGTAGCCACGGTAAAGGGGGATAAGAAGGTCTCCAGATAATACCCACACTGAACGTGTGTGACCTTGGGCAAATCTCTAGTAACCTCTCTAAGTACTGACATCTGACAATGTGGAAATACTAAGGAAACAAGCTGTGAAAGCTCCTTATATAATTCCTGGCACAAACAAGTGGTAGTTTTTATGCTTGCTAACCAAATATAATCTATTAGCCTCTTCAGGGAGAAGAAAGCCTGCAATAATAGGCACACTTAACAGACATATGTTCAGTGAATAAGTGAGTGAATAGAGGAAGACCTTAAATGAGGTAGATTGGCACAGTGGCTGCAACAATGAGCTCAAGCATAACAGTGATTGTGAGAATGGCACAGGACCAGGCAGTGTTTCGTTCTTTTGTACATAGGGTCACTATGAGTCATAAGTGACTCAATGGCACCTAACAACAATAACAACAATGCTTTCCTTATAACAGCATTGTATTGGGTGCCAAGATTTTGTAGCCAGAAATTTCCTATTGTGTGTACAAGCTCACTGAGCTTGAGTAAAAAAATTTTCTTGGAAATCAGGAAATATTTAGTAATCTTTTTATTTTTTGAATACTTGGAATAAAGCATTTTTAAAGTTTAAATTTGAAAAATAACGTCAGGGACTACTGCTTTGGCCGATGTAGATGACAGGATTCTAGAGCTGGAAGGATCTGTTCTAACACCAACATTATCCTTTTTAGATGGGAAAACTGAGACTGCAAAAATGTTAAGTAACTTGCACAGGATCGAACAGTTACAGTGGGAGCTCGCACTGATGGCCAGGTCTTCTGCCTGTTACAGAAATGACTTCCATTTTTTATCATGTGATCTGCCTTAGCCTTGCTCTTTAAAGGTACTCTATGCGTTTTAAAGACTCAATAACTCAACTCCGACTCATAGCAACCCTATAGGACAGAGTAGAACTTCCCCATAGGGTTTCCAAGGAGCGGCTGGTAGATCCGAACTGTGGACTTTTTGGTTAGCAGCCAAGCTCTTAACCACTGTGCCACCAGGGTTCCGAAAAATCTTATTAGTGACATTCATTTCAAATGTTGTTATTTATTTGAATACTGGATGAAGAATATTCTTTCAAAAGGCATTTTAATATCTTTTCACCTGTATAGTAGTAGAGCAAAATATATCTCCCTTTTAGAGCTACCTAATAACCAGCAAAAGACAATTTCTGTATTTTTTTTCTTCTAAGAAGATAAATTCTAAAGAAGGGGTTTCTTTTGGGGTTAAAACATATATTGACTTGATCTTTAAGTCTCCAACAACTAAATATATCAAGTAGGAAAAAAAATGTTTAGTCCATTCATTTGCAGCAATGTGGTTTCTTTCCAGCTCTGAAAATTTTGTGATAACCATCTCCAGGATTCAAAAAAGTGGTAGTGGGGAAGAGTACTAATAAACATTACATGAGGATTCCAAGAGCATCTTTCTTCCTCTATCTCTCTCACACATACACATACACACACGTGCTACCATGCATGCACATGTGCAAACAAACACTATCTCGTTGTTGTTGTTAGCTGCCATTGAGTCAAATCTGACTCGTGGGGACCTTACATACAAGAGAAGGAAATGTTGCCCAGTCCTGCATCATCCTTACGATCGCTAGCAGGTTTGAGTCCACCTTAGTGGCTATTGTGCCAGTATATCTCCATCTCAGCCAGGGTCTCCCACACGCTCGTTGGCCCTCTATTTCACCAAATATGATGTCCTCTTCTAGCAGTTGACCCCTCCTGATGCTGTGTCCAAAGCAAGCAAGTTGGACAACGTTCTGTTGTCATCCATAAGCTTTTGATTGGCTAATTTTTGAAAGTATATCATCAGGCCTTCTTAGTCTGGAAGCTCTGCTGAAGCCTGGCCACCATGGGTGACCTGCGGGTATTTGAAATACTGATGGCATAGTTTGCAGCAGCACAACCACATGCAAGCCACCACAGTACAACAGACTGACAGATGGGCAGTAGATGATCTCATTACACATGGTAAATTCATTAGTCCAGGGCAAATGTGTTCATCTAGAAATTCACATAACCTCAAACATCCGTATGTAAATCTGGCATGTTAAACAGGCCCAACACCCCATTTATATGCCCAAAAGAGACTGTCCCACAACAGGCAGACACCGGCAGGCATAGCCAGAGGAGAGGACCCTAACTCCTGAAAATCTTTCTTGCCCTACTTCAGGAGAAGTAAGGCACATTGCCAGCTCTGCATGCACGATATCTTTTTGTCTTCATGTGAATGATTAAGATGAACTTAAGCTTGGTTTCCACCCTCCTGGTATTTCCTTGTCTATATCTAATATGCTTTTTATGGTTAATATTATCTTTAGAAAGGTAATGGTCTCACTAATAATATGTGAATTGGTTGGGAAAATGGAATTTTGGTGGTTGTTTAAAATTGTTGACATGTAAATGACCATTTTCTGCATAGGTCACATCATACATCAATACATTTATATGTTGTTATATGTGCGTCTTTAAGCATCTTCCTTCCTTTTAGCTAGAAAAATCATGAGGCAAGGAAGTGACTTAGGAGAAAATGAAGGACTCCCTATTTATGTATTTATATATTTAGTATTTTGGGGCTCCTACTTATTTTTATGGGCATTTCTTTTTGCCCTAAGTTACTCCTGTAACTTTCTGAACACCTAAAATGTTCTTTCTCAGTTGTCATAACCTCCTCACTGATGGTCCTGATTCAGAGCTACTTCATTCAGAGTCTACAGCATGAAGAAAGGAACCAGGTAAAGGAAGGAAGACCTGATTCCCTTTGGTCTGTGACTGTTGCTTTTTTCTTCAGGGAAGAGGGTTGGTGTGGTTCCTCAAGACAAAGAGCACTTCCAAAGGCCTCCCTTCATGGAAGAGATTTATACACAAATGCAAGCACTTACCCTTAAATAAAGGGACCGTAAAGTTCTTAAACCCCAACCCTACTACCCAAGGTCTAATTATGTGACACTTGTTAAACACCCTCAGTGTGGTGGCTGCTGTTCAGCCACCTCAAGCACACATACCAAATCTGTACCCTATGTAGCAATATCAGTCTACTGAAATTTTTAATGGCTCATAAAGGCAGCCACAGCTGTTACATATTTCTTATAGAGACTAGACTTTTCTTTAATTCAGAGATCCATGTTTGCAGAGACGTAAGCACAAGAATGTTTCCTGAAGCATTGTTTTGTCATTAAAAAAAATCCTAGAAACAACATGTAAAAATGGCATGGGGGCGAAGTCTAAACCTCCTCTCTCTTCCGAAGGGGGAAGGAGTATCATCAACAGCCCAAGGCTGATTCCTACGAGGCAGAAGTCAGACATGCCTCCTCTCTCTGCCATCTTTACCAGTTCTGACACCAACCATCCCTCTTACAGCACTCTATACTTCTCTGCTGGGTTAGATAATTTATTGCAGTGGCCACACAGAACTCACAGACAATACTCATGATTATGGGGTTTATTAGGGAAGTAACAGGTTACCATTCAGGGTCAGGAACACTCAGGATACAGTTCTTCCATCCAGATAGCCTCTTCCCAGCTGTACTCGCAGGCACACCTCTTTGGCCCTCAGCCTTCTGCCCTGCTCAGGCAAATGCTACAAAGCTCTTTTAGCTCTGCCAATAAGTGGCCAGAGGCACTCTACTCCACCAGCAAGCCTTTTGCCCAAAGGCACTCAGCTTTCCAGCTCCATGGGCCAGGAAGCTTAGCATGTGGTCTCCTACCCTCGTTTCTCTGCGACCACTTTTCGAGCTCTCTCTGTCTCTAAGTTCCAGGAGCTTCTCAGTGCAGGGATCCTGGGTCCAAAGGATGTGCTCTCCACTCCGGACGTGCTCTCCACTCCTGGCTGTCTTCCTTGGTGGTGGTGGGCTCTTTTCCCTCCTACCACTGGGATGGCTCATTTCAAGCCCAGTGGGATGGCAAAACTGACCAGTCCCCTTGGTAGGCCACAGTTACCCTATTTGCAAAGTCCCACCCAGTCACTTGGGTGGGAGTTACAAGACCATGGCGAGAAAGGCCACACGAAAGTGATCCATCACACTGCGCAACAAAGACTCCATCATTAGCAATTGTTTAAATCAGCGATGGCCAAATCATCCAAGGAAAACCTGTACATCCTTTGAAAAGAATGAGGTAGATAGATATGTATGTGATGGTATGGCATGGTTGCAAAAATGAATTAATAAGTGAAAAAAAAGTGTGTATAATATACATTAGCATTCACGTTTGTAAGAACAAATGTATGTGTGCATATATACACGTGTGTATATATACGCATATACACACATATATACCATCTGTGTATGTACATATATAATATATGCATGCATATAAATGGAAAGTTTCTGAAAGAATTAAAAGAAACTGCTTAATGGAAGTTATCTCTGGGGAATAGAACAGAAAGCCTAGAGTAGGACTAGATGCACTTCTCATGATAACCCTTTCTATCCTATGTGACTTTTTTTTTTTTTTACCTCCCTCTCTGTCCCCTCTCTTCCTCCTCTGCCACCACCATCACCATTCTCTCAATACACCATATGCGTTTTCATAGGAGCTCTAGTGACAAAATTTCGTTTGAGTCATATTTATCCTGGTGAGTACCCACTGAATCAGGCTCTTGGCAAAGTCGGTCAGTATAATTTTACAAATAAAGAGTGTTTTTCCAGTGCTAAGTGTGGCACTCAGAAAAAGAGTTCTCCAGGTAATTGATTCCATAGAGTATTACCCTCTCTCCCAGCAGCCCTGGGAAGACCTGGACTTCGGGGCACTTTGGGACTGCCAAATGTTCTTGCTTAAATTCTTAAACCATAAGATTGTCAGAATGGAAGTTTAATAGTAGAAAAGAACTTAAATAATATTAACAATAATAGGGATTAAGCTAGTATATGCCATATGGTATGGAAATTTCCTTCAGGGAGAATTCCCATTTCTGGTCTCCCCTCACCTCCCTCATGGTGGCAGAAGAGTACCCTGGGTTTGGTCCCCAATGGCTTCATGTTCATGGTGACCCTATGTGTTACAGAGTAGAACTGCTCTATAGTGTTTTTTTAGGGGCTGTAATCTGTATGGAAGTAGATCTCTAGCCCTTTCTTCCATAGTAACATTGGGTGAGTTTGAACCTCCAACCTTTAGGTTAGTAAACCAAAACCAAACTGGTTGCCATCAAGTCAATTCCAACTCATAGCGACCCTATAGGACAGAGTAGAACTGCCCCACAGAGTTTCCACGGAGCATCTGGTGGATTCGAACGGTCAACCTTTTGGTTAGCAGCTGTAGCTCTTAACCACTATGCCACCAGGGTTTCCAAGTAGAGTACAATTTGCACCACCTAGGGATCCAAACATGGGGTTGCCATGAGTCAAATCAACTCAAAGGCAATGGGTTTTTTTTTTTTGTTTTTTTTTTTAACTTCATGCTGGGTCCAATCAAAATTCCTGAGTCCTTCTTCTCCAGGACATCCATTTCTGGCTTGTCTTCAGCTTGTATGGTTTGTTTCTTGGACTATTTTGAAATCTTGCCATTCATAATTTGTAACCTTAAAAAAAATGGGGGAAAAAAGAAAAAGCTTTAATTTTTGCATACATTTCCCTTTCTTGCAAAATGTTATGGTGTTCTTTTCTGTTATTACCTGTGAAAAATCTGAATAGAAGGTGACTTCTGGGTTCGCTGAAAGGCTTTCTTCCTAATCTACAGATTTCCAGCTTTCCCAGTGCTCTTCTTGTGATGTCCTGTATCCTTAGTTAAAGGCAGGCTGAAACTAAGCACACAGTGAATAAAGAAAAAATTGTACAAGGCATGTCCATATCTAATTATAGCTGGGATATGTTAGTATTAATGGTTTTCCATGGTCTGTCACCTTATGTTCATTAGTTTGTATACTAAAATAATTCAGATTTCTATATAACTGGATTTTTGCCAGCAGTAGTCCATCCATCATTGTATCTCTTCTCAAATATTGAGAACATTGTCTTTCAAAAAAGTTTATATGCATACACACATGTATAATCAAAATGTGTGAAACACCCCTTCATTTAAAAAAAAATCCCACAGGCTTGAGAAGAATAACTTTAGCAAGAAATGGTAAATTTATTTTAAGAATAAACTTCATAAATGTATGGATCTCTACAAATAAAAATAGTAAAATTTCAGAAATGTTTATTTTCCTTAGCAAATATGAGCTTTCCACAAGTGGAGCAGATTTTAGTTAAGGCTGGTCCAATGTCTGCAAAACCGCAAGTGTTTTGGGAAAGAGTGTATGGGTATCTATTGGTCTGTATAGTTTACTCTTGCATCTGTACACAAAAGCCTTCAGTAAAACTAACGGGACCTTTTTTGATCAAAACTCTTGTGTAGCTGATATGTCTCCACCAGTCCAGGCTCACTTGAGTTATTGAGAAGGCTTTCTGATTGGCAACTAGCTGGGAATAAGTTCTTGTGAGGTTGGTTTAGTGTCTGCTGCCAGTGGTATTGGCAAGTGCACAGCCCAGATGTAATGTCCCACACAGCCCAGATGCCGGGTCCCATTGACAAATCACCATCCAGCCATGTCTGTGAACACTGAGATATGAGTCACTATTATTTTGTACATTTCAGTCATATTTGGAGGGGTTCTTCTTGCTTACTAACCCTATAAAACTCTTAAATGAGTTAGAATCCTCAAATTCACATAACTAGCCTATTCTCCTCATGTAGGCAGAACCATTTGCAAAACCAAACCATTATCAAAAGGTCCGTTGGCAAGCATAAGCAGAGAACAATCAGATTCTGTTCAATCTATGAGCCATTGCCTCTTTCTATTCTGATTTGCTCTGAGGGCTGTCAGTAGATGCCTCCCGCTCACACTGCTTCAGAGACTGCCATTGCCTAGGCCAGGGGTCAGTAACTATGGACTGTGGGCCAGATTCAGCCTGCCAACTTTGTTTATGAATAAAGTTTTATTGGAGCACAGTCATGCACATTTGTTTATGTATTATCTATTACTGTTTTTGCACTACAGTAGCAGAATTGAGTAGTTAAAATGGCAGCCTTATGGCCTGCAAAGCAGAACATGTTGACTATCTGACCTAGGCAACTATGTTTTCTATCAAATGTCCCTGCCCTGTGGGCAGATGACTTGTAGAGACATGGACTGAAAAGATAAACATGATAAGTGAATTATCAGCAGGGTTGAAACTGAAAGAATGCCCTTAGGTGGAGTAAGGGTGATGACGAGTGAGGGAGAGTACAAGGTGAAATTATGAGGGAGCAGAAACCGTGAGAAAACAAAGGACCTGGAGACAGAGAGTTGAGCAGACCTAGAGAAAAGCAGAGATACCGTAAGATAGGAGAGAGACCATGAACAGAGATTAGCTTGTTTCTCAAGCATCCTGGGTTTCTGACAGCTGCTGTCCAGTGCACAAGTACACTTGTATAACCTCCCCTTCAGTCTGTGTAGTGCAAGGAGATCTTCTTACAATCAAAAGAGAGGGGATAAAAGAGACCATTATGTGTTTGGCCATTATGAGACAAATTTATTTCCCGTATTTCTAAGTTCCTATTGGGATGATTCCCCTTTTAGATCTCAGTATTGACAATAAGCACTAATAAGCTAGTTTGGGTAGAAGTCACTTGATGTAGTAGATAAGGACCATGTTGATAGAAAACCTAAATGTAATGTGAACTGCAGTTAAAATACCCCATACTTAATAAAATTCAATAACGTTTCCCCTTTATGTCTTTTGTTCAGTCATTCCGTAAATATTGAAGACCTACTAAGTATAAAAAACTCGTGTAAAACAGCTCAATGGGTGAGAACATGTACATAACAAGACCCACTCACAAGGAGCATAGGCAATCTTGTAAGAAACTTGAGACAGGTATACCAACATCTACCATACAGAGAAACCTGTGGTAATTAAATTAATAAATATTTGCGGCAGATTAATTATGTTCCAAAGCATAATATCAGGCACCATGCATACTGAGATGAATGAGGCTGAGCCTTTGCCTTTGGAAGAACAGCAGTGCTGCGCACAAGAAGGGAGAATCACTTTCTGCCATGGAGATGAGTGAAGGCATGATGAGGCATTGTGCAGACGGATAATGGGATGTACTTAGAATGTTAATTGCAGCATCACTGGTTATAGAAAAAAATAGTCATAAACAGAATAATGGGTCAATGAAGAGCAGTGTCATCATACAATGAAATACTATACAGTAATTGAACGGAATGAACTAGATCTACATGAATAAATATTGATAAATCTCAAGCCTAATTGACCAAAACATAAAGTTTCAAAAGCATTCTCACTGTATGAGACCATTATGTAAAAATTTAAAAACATGGAAACCAGTACTTACATATCATTTAGATCAGCATTTATGTGTGGTATAAATATATTTTTTAATGTTTAGAATTGATACAACAGTCACTTTTTAATCTAGGAGAAGAGAAAGGGAAATGGCATTGAGGATGGGAATGTAGGAGAGTCACCTGTGTCTGAATATTTTAATTCTTAAAAAAAGAAACCTAAGGCTGAAGGAAATCTGGCAAAATGGGTATATGGACATTCATTTTAATATTCTCAGAGCTTTTTTTAAAAAATATCCCAAAAAAAGAGAAAAAGCCTAAGTGTATTTATATGAAAATACATCACAAAGAAAGAAAACATGGATGGTTCCATTCAGCTGATCTCCCAAGCTAGATGATGTGGATTAGGACCCAATTTTATTTCTAACCTCCCCAGTTTTATTATGCACCTAATCATATTACTCAGCTGAGTGAAATTCTCTTTGTAATAGAGTGAAGGCGCCACACCATGTGGTCAAGCTAATTAATGCACCCTGGAGATGGCTGTGTTTGAGCACAGGCTTTGTCCTGCTCACAAGTGTGCAGCTGTGCATCTATGGACAGAAGCAGAGGGATTTTGAGAACGCTGAGCAACAAATATGTCAGGAATCCCTGGCTAGTTCTGCCACTGCAAACGTTTTTTGTATCACAGCTCCTTTCAGAATAGGAGGAAAGCTGTAAACCATCTCTGTAAACAAACATGCACACATCCACACGTGATTGCATACATTTCCAGAGGTCCGTAGACATGGGTTCTAAGAACGCTAGTTAAGGACCACTGGTATAGACACATTGCCTTAGGTAAATCTGGTCAAAAGCTCCAGCAAAGACAGTGAATGGTGGTTTCTGTGAATGTACACAGGACCCTGGAGACAGAGCTGAAGACTCAGTAACAAATTTGTGCAACTCAATGAGACTTCGTGGGTGCATGGATTTAGATGCTCTGCTAACCACTATCAATCTTGGAGCACAGATGTCCAAAATATACAGAATCTGTGCTTGCTAATTGTTTTATAATGGTTCCTTAAATTTTCTGGGCACAGAAAATCCTTCAGCTAGTTCTGTCACCTCACGGACAATCGTTTAGGATGGTGTAATCCAGCAGAAGTATTACATGTGGAAAGGAAACTTAGATGACAAGCAAATTCTTGGCATAAAACCTTGACCACCAAGGCAGAAAATGACTAAGGAATGAAATTTTTAGTGAAAGGTCACAGACAACATGAACTTAACACGTTTTGATTCACCAGGTGGCAAAATAGAAATGAAATTGCAGAAGCTTGGTTCGTTGAATAAATATCGTAGTGACTGACATATCTAAATATATCTGACACAGACAGTCTCTGATTTGCAAGTGCTCTGTTTTTTTGTCTGACTGTTAGGTATTTTTCTTGATGATTTAAATACTTAATGACTTCTAAAATATTAAACTCCATTTTTAGTTGTTCTGAAATGATATTTACATCATTCTTTGTTTGATCAAACAATTAAAATGCACTTATATATGAGATACAACATTGAGTTTCCTTTTCTGGTCTTCTTATGATTTAATCTGTATCAGATCATTCAACTAGTAATTGTTGTTCGAATAATTTACCCTAGCCATTTTTCTCCCCTGAACTGGCTGACTAACTAAAGTATATAAAAGTAGTGACTCATGGACATCTATTATGAAATAACCAGTATAAATAGGTACAGTCTGGTGATACCACATTTTAAACAACTGTCCAGCTAAATTAAATGAAAAAATAAAAAAAAAGTAAAAAGTACTCTAGGTACCTGGAAACGTATGTTTCAGGCTGACTTTCAGAATAGGTTCCATTTATATAGCTGTGTAAAAAGCAAGGAAATGAAATTCCAGAATATTTTCAAACCAGCTTAGACATCTTGACACTCTACTGTAATTTTTCTTTGCCAGGAGAGTAAATGAATGGTTTGCCTTCTGGGGAAAATCCATTTAAGAGAGAAAATATTTTAAATTCTTACCTTCATAGAAAAAACAAAAAGCATAGTCCTTGGTAGTGGTGAGACACAGTGAAATATACTAGTGTGGGGTCTTCTTTGTTTGTAGTTGTTTTCTTCCTTTCATTAGTCATCACACATTTACCAAGATAAGCACTGTGATATGAAGCTGAAAGAGAAGACCCCTGCCCTCAAGCAGTTTATAGTCTTGAAGGAGAAACCTCAGGAAACAATACAGTGTTACATCACCTTAGAGAGGCTGTGAGAGTCCTACTAGGAGGAAGAGGGGAGGCAATGTTTTAAGTTTAGTGGACGGGAAGTTAACAAAGGGTCAGCCTGTTTGAGGAGAGAGGTGAGAAGAAACAGGAACAGAGACCAAATGCAGGAGAAAATATTTTGTGAACTGCTTTTGTAAACTGCAAATTGTACCTTGTATGTGGAAGAGAAGTAAGAGGTGAGATTTCTATCTTAGAGTCTTGTTCTCATACCTTCATTAAAATATTTAGTGTAGGGCTGCTCTCATTGCACTGTAATTACTTGATTATACTTCAGTCTGCTCTGTGAAGTCCTCCAGAGTAGGAACAGTACTTTATTCATTCTTATCCATTCCTCAGTGCCTAGCATAGGGCCAGGCACCTGGTGGGTAGAAAATGAATGCTCTTTTCGTTGAACTGAATGAATGAAAGGATGCATGGATGAAT
This sequence comes from Trichechus manatus latirostris, assembly GCF_000243295.1. NCBI lineage: Eukaryota > Metazoa > Chordata > Mammalia > Sirenia > Trichechidae > Trichechus > Trichechus manatus. Next base: position 11,108,938 of record NW_004444019.1, read on the forward strand.
AGATGGATGGATGGATGGATGGATGGATGGATACTCTGTATATGGAAAGAAATGTACTTGGGCCATGATTGTCTCCGTGGAAAAAAACAACAGAGGAAGAAAAAAATGCAATACATTGGGTGTGGTAATATGTAAAAGTGTTTTTACTAGACATTCTCTTGGGCTTTACTACAAATTAGAAATTATTGCCTCCTATGCTTTGCCCTTCCAAAATTTCACACTCATGCATACACTAGTATACTTGTTAAATTGTTTGACTGAAATTTCTTTGATTTAGGGGTATATTCTTTCATTGAGATGACAGTTTTTAACTAGTAAACAATATTTTCCAACCAAAACACTCTGATTTTGCAGTGTGTACCTCAATTATGTGAAAATAAACAGCTTAATACATGGAAAATCTTAATTCTGTTAAACTCTTTAAAATCTTACTACATATCAAAGAGCACACCTTTAAACTACTCATGGAGCAAGATAAAACAGCAGTGGAGACATGGAGAGAGCAAGCAGACAGCTGGAATTTTTGGGGAAGGTCTGTGGTATTTGGGTTTATTTTTAAGGGGAAGAAAAATTTTCCATTAAATTTTTTAACGCAATAACATTTTAAAAACTTATACTCAATAAGAATCTTCATAATGCTGATGTAAAACTCATTATATTTTATTTATGAATTATAGATCTCCTTTTTGATGGGAGTGGGTAGGGGAAGAAACAGGTTTTTATAAGCGTCTTCCATCTCCTTTAATTATTGCGTCCTCCCGTCTCACTGAACACACACACACAGATAAAGACATCTTTTTATTTTTATTTTTCATGGAATCTATGTGCAAACAACACACACCATGCATAAATTAAAAAAAAACACTGCAAATATTCACTGGAACATAAAAAAAAAATCAAACATAAAACATTCTGTAACGCGTAGGCAACTTTAAAAGTGCTTGCAACAGAAGCAAAAAAAAAAAAAAAAAAAGTGAGAGGAAGAGGTTTGCTAGTCATGTGTCTTTTAGTTAGATATTACAGAAGATTAAGAAGTTTTAATTATGTGCTTCCTTGGCTGAGTGGGATATTCTTCTGAATCATTCCCTCCAACTTTGAGTCCCACTTTCATTTTTCTCTCCTTATTTTCCCCTCCCCTGTCTCCCTTTTCCTTTCCCTCCTCATCCCCACCCTCCCCCTCACCAGCCCCCACCCCACCCCACCCCGCCAAAAAAAGGAAAGAGCTTGGTGGTGATTCTCTAGAATTGAGCAGAGTTGAATTGGGAGTAATCTTACCTTGTTACTACTCTCTACCTTAGCCCAAGCACTTTTGGGGATTTGAAAAGGACCTATATATCCCTGAATTATTTAGACTTTTCTGGTCCATATCACAGTCAGCCTCTCCCCTCACCCTGGCTCCTGGAATTGCTCAGGATATTGAAGACACATTTATTAATATCAAAATAGCTTCATTCTGTTTTAGCCCTGAAGAGAAGCTGTGTGATATAGAGCACCAAACACTCAATTCTAGTCAGAAGACAAAAGTTCAGTCCAGCTTCACAAGTTATTCTTGAGTATGGACTTGAGCAAAGAAACTCATCTATAAATGAGAATGATTAAGTGTCATAAGGATTATGTGAAATGATTATAAAAAGCCAGGCACCCAACTAGTGCCTAGTATACCGTTCCTTCCCTCTGTGCTGTTTACAGTATTTTGGACATGTTCCCCATATCAGTCTGTACCATTTATTCACAGACAATCACAGGTATTCGCTGATTATAAGAATCACAGTAGTAATTGGTTACTGTAGTTTGTTTATTCCACAAGAGTGGTTTTAATTTATTTTATAAGAGAGAGACATCTCCCTTGGGTTTTCATTACAGTATGTCTCAGCTGCTACATTTTCTAAATCCTCCACATCTTGAAGCCTTTGTGTTGGTGTTAATAACGCACCTGCGGATTGTCAGAATTGGTGAAGCAAACCTTTTACTGCTTGTCTTAGGTACACTGAATGATTTTCTCTTCCTCTAGTGTTTCAATTTTTGCTTTAAGGAGCCTGTTTTATTTAAGTACATTTTTCATTGGTGTCTGCTTATGTAATTTTATCTCCATTTCTAACTGTGAAATTTGTTTCATAGATATTAATTTTCTTTCAGAACTATTCAAAGAGAAGAAGATAATTGATGACATCCAAAAGAGGAAGCTAAAAAACGCCCTTTTGCATTTTTACTATATAGTGGCAATTTTTTTATGAGCTATGTTATGTTATGGAGCTCTGGTGGCACAGTAGTTAAGCGCTATGGCTGCTAACCAAAAGGTCGGCAGTTTGAATCCACTAGCCACTCCTTGGAAACCCTGTGGGGCAGTTCTACTCTGTCCTGTGGGGTTGCTGTGAGTTGGAATCGACTCGACGGCGATAGGTTTGTTTTTTGGTATATTATGTTATAGTTGTGGTCATTATACTGCTGTTAAAAATAGTTGCTTGAAATTACTACATTAATGTCAACCTCTGAATAATGTATTTACAAACATAGCATTTTATTTTGCCTGTACAAGTATGTATCAAATACCAATTTCTGTTGCTAAGTGTGGATATAAAAACAGTTCATTGTCTTGCTAAGGACATTCACTTATCAGTTTAAAGTAACATTATCTTAATATTTTTCAGGTCAACTATTTCCAAAAGTTTACCAAGGAAACTCTTCTAGGAAGAAAATTAAATTATAGCTATCAAGTATTTGACTGTGATGGGAACTTATATAAACTTGGACATCCAGTAGTTCCATTACAATTATATATCCTTGTACTCAATAAATATTCGACTCTGTTTTCTTATCTGTAAAATAGAAATAATATTAGCATCTTCTCATTAGGTTATTTTGAAAATTAATAAAAAATAATACACACAGCACTTTAACCCAGTACGTGGAATGTGGTAAACATTTAATGAATGTTAGATATTATTATTGAGTCATGCTATAAATGTAGCCCAGAACAAGACCCGAGGGATATAATATTAATAATCAGCATTTTAGTCAGGAGAACACAGAAAGGAAATAAACAGAAATGGCTTTCATGTTTTGAGACCATGTGATGTGAGAACACGAACAGAAGAAAATTGGGGCTTAGGGAAGGGGGATTGACAGGTTTTGAGGATTTGTGGGAGAAGGGGCAATACTAAGCTGTGTTTGGGATACACTGAATTTAAATTGATAATAGGTCATCCTAACAAAGATGTAGTGTAGTCATCTCATGGATTGGACTAGAACTTTTATGGTGGTGTTGTTTATTTATTTATTCAAAAGGTATTTATTATGGATACTGTGCTTAGGTGAGAAACCTAGGATGTAGATATGTAAATATGTGAGTCAGTGTTCTGAAGGAAGGTTAGGAGTGAGGAACAATGTGTTAGGCATGAAGAGTTTGTCACTGATTACAAATAGCAGAGGAGAAAGAAGGAGGAAGTCTCCAAGAAACCACCACAGGAGGCCGAAGGTATATTCAGAGTGCGCCATATTAGAGGAGAAGAGAGCTTCAAGAAATTGTGGTTGTTCAGCAGGATCACTTTATAGGAATTAAATATATTTTCTGTAGTTTAGGATCATTCTTATAGGTTATAGTGATAGAAAAGGAAGATCGAGATGGAGTATTCTTAGCTTAAAACGAAACAAACAAAAACCAAACCTCTTGCTCTTGAGTCGATTCTGACTCATAGCGACCCTCTACAGAGTAGAACTGCCCCGTAGGGTTTTCAGGGAGTGGCTGGTGGATTTGAACTGCTGACGTTTTGTTTAGCAGCTGAGCTCTTAACCACTGCACCATTAGGGCTCCGTTCTTGACTTATATCTACCATATTTAAATATGAAAATGATTACACATATCTACTTATTCTATTATGAAATCATTCTTTTCATTAAATTAAAGGCATTGAAGCAGTTGTTCAATGAGCAATGAAAATGTTACTTTTGTCTAAATCCAGATTAAGTATGCTTGAGTGTTTGAAAATGTTCAGTTCTACAATTTTCTGCAAAATTCATAGTAAATCAGATACATTTCTGCTAAACAATGATTACCTTCCTTTGTTATGTTTAGCAGCAAGGATTTTTAAAAACTTTTTTTTGTTAAAGAAAAAAATACTCTAGATGTTTTGGTTCAGTGGCTATGTACAACCTAAAAGAGAAAAAAATCTGAAAAAAAGCACTAAGAATCAACTGTGATGCACCTATAATATTTATAACCCAACACTAAGATCACCAAAGGATACTTCAAATACTATTAGATATAGTTCTATTCAAAAACTGTGTATTGACCACTTGTTTTTGAACAATATGTTAGGTTCTGCAAACCCTAGCTCACAATTTTCAGATATAAAGAGACTATTATATAAATGACTGTGATACAAATCACCATGATACTAATCACCATGAGACATGTCTGAAGGATTATGAAGGTCCAAGGAGAAGAGCTCATCCAGTTGCGAGAGAGCAAGAAAAGGATCATGGAGAAGGTAAAATTAGAGAGGACTGGGGAGTACAGTAGTGAGCAATGTCATGTTCCAGGCAGCAGGAACAGCATGAACAAAGACACAGAGACAGGCTTGGCACATGTTGTTGCTGGGAAAAGAGTGTTCTGTTGGCTGGAAGAAAAGAAACAAAAGTGGGGGAGTAGAAGGAGATTAGAACAGAGAGGGAGGTGTGACGGGGCATACTGTGGGTGCTACGGTGAGGACTTCTCATTGACTCAGTAGGCAACAGAGAGCCATTAATGAGTTCTACGTAGGGGAATGACATTACTGGAGCAGCAGTTTAGGAAGATTGATATGACAGCAATGCATAGTATGTTCTGGAATGAAGACAGACAGGAGTTGGGGAAACTGACTGGGAACCTATTGTTATAGCCTAGCAGTTAATGAAAGTCTGAACCAGGATGGAATAAAAAGGAAAGACTCTATATATGGCTCTCTAAAATGCAAATATTTGCAAAAATTTTATGTGGAATTCCATAGAGCATACAACTGGAGAGTTGTTTTAATTTTCTGCTTTGTCCTCAGATATTTGACAGACTGAACCATGCTCTGATTTGCCACAGGCAAATCTCTGCTGCAGAAGACCACTTTTATTCTGATTTAAAGGTGTCAGTAGTTAAGTGTTTGGCTGCTAACCAAAAAGTTGGCAGTTCAAATCCACCAGCCACTCTTTGGTAACCCTATGGTGCAGTTCCGTCTTATAGGGTCACTCTGAGTCAGAATTGACTTGATGGTAACAGGTTAATTTTTTTTTTCCCCTCACCTTTACTGAGCCACCAAAGTTGATACGTAAGAAAGAGCAGTTGTCACATCTAGTTGGCTTGTCTCGGACACTCACACAGTCAGATCTCACTGGGAATTCAGGACCATGTGAAACAGTATAGTGAACTGGTTGCAGCAGGAGTTTCAGGGATGCTTCTTAATTACTTTAGAGTAGCAGCTGCTCTCCTTACCCATGATGGTTTGGACAATACACATTTGCCAACTGGGTTCAGTCCTCAAATGCATCTCTGCCCAGTATTCCATCAGGACTAATTCATGACACGTTTGAAATTTATTGTTTTATTTTTCATGAATCTCAGTTTCCCACTCAGTAAAGAGAGTAATCTCCGAGCAAAGAACATTTCAGTTGTTATCATTTATTCATCTATTACATCTTTGTGATGTTAAACACATTTAATTATAATAAAACTTCTACAGAAATAACTATAAAACAAGAATTTTTTTTGCCAATGAAAATCATCCTTAACCTTGTTTTTATCTACCTTTCACCTAATGAAAATTAAATTTAGTTTTCTTCCTTTATGAATCAAACAAACATAATAAACTCAACTTCCTGGTATTTATGCTCCGTGAGGGTTTCTCCATTGCACATGTACGTGTCTGCTTTTTCTGCCTCTCACACTTCGGCCTGAGCCACTGACCAGTGAGATACAGTTTGGCTCTGTCACTGGGTGCTTCAGAACATTGTTATGCAACATTATAAGACAAATTATTTTGTTTTTTGTAAACAAAATCCTGTGAGTCGTGGTATATTTTCAAGCCTAATAAAGTGATGAGAGGACCCTGCTTTTTCAATTCCATCCCACAAATTTGATTCAGCTTATGCTCAAATACAGCCAGTACTAAAATAATATTTTTTAAATAATAATTTTTTTAATTGAGAGAGGTCTTAGAAATGTAAATAAGTGATGATTTTGAACATTCAAGGGAGCCACTTACAATTTTTTTCTCATCTTCTTTGAAAATCTATCCCCCGATGAACCCACCCAGTTGATAAATGGGAACTTTTTCAATGAAACAGAATTAGTATTATAGTGTAGTTTCTCAGAGGAAGAAAGGTTATATATTTTACTTTTGAAGTTTTCGGGGTTTGCCTTGTGAGACCGTTAGCTCCTAAGTGAAGAAACAGTCTTGTTCACTCATAGTGGTTCCTAGGAGATGCTCAGCAGTTGCAGAATGTGCCAAGACTATAAAAATTCTTTTCCTCAAATTAAGTCCTTTGTAGATAGAAATTCCTAGCTGATTTTCAAATGGTGTTATGGCATAGTCTTGGCTTATTTTTAGAATAGTTAAATTTGTATAATTATTATAATTTTATAGGATAATTTAGTCACTTGTTTATTGCAGCTTATAAAATAACATGAGCTTTTTTATCGAGGTATTTTGGCAGAATGATTTTCCGTTAAAATATCTTAATAGTCCCTCAATTCTTTATTAACTGACACATCAGTTCAGAACTGTAAGAATCAGTTAGCCTCGTTTGCTGTGGATCTTACGGATACCATATTTGTGGCGGCACTGGCTCTGAGGTTTCATTAATATGAGCTGCAGAGACCTGGAATGGCCAAATTTCGAGGACTTTTTCAGCTTTGGTCATTAGAAATGCACTCAGGGAAAAACAATGAAATGGCTGTAATTTCTTTTTGATATTCCCAAATCTGCCCATTCCCAGTTGTTATTCTTACCTAACTTCACTTACTCCAACTTCACTTTTCTTGGGAAAATCCTCAAAAGGCTGTGATACACTCAGGTCCCATTGAGATATAAATGATTACCAAACTTCTGAGTGTTTGCATTTTAACCCCCAACCTAGGTCCAAAGGAGTCATAGCTGTTTGTGGTATTTCTGGCATCTGCAGTTCAGGAAGTATGATGGGCAGCCTAAGAAGCTTCCCTGGAACTCCTGAAGTCTTTCCCATCTGTGCTTAGAACACTGATGCAGGTTCAACCTACATTCCAAAATGTCTGTATTGAAAGAGTAAATGCCCAAATATGGTCTTTTGAAAATAAAGTGGCATGGTTCTCTGAATTAGATGCATTTATTGTGGTCAGTTTAAATAGTCAATTATTTAATGTTTAGGGATATGAAGACAAGTCAGTTTAAAAAAGAAGAATAGAATAGCTATAGGGACTGAGTAAAGTCCATGGAGAAGTGTCTGCTATTCATATTCTCAGTGTAGCAAGTTCCTAATTTTTTCTTTAAATCCATCTGAAAAGTCACTTCCTCTCTGAAACTTGTCCTGGCATTGCTCGTTTTCATTATGTGACTCCACCTCTGTGCTTCCCCAGAACTTTGAGGGAACATTTAGTAGGATAAATGGGAATTTCTCCCTCAACAACCATGTCTCCCCTACTAGACCCCTCTAGGTCCAGATTTGTCTTTTTGTCTTTATTCTCAGTGCCAAGTGACTGGCTGGCTGAATGGATAATGCTAAATAATTAGAGATTGTAGCCAGATTCCAATTTGAATTGGGAGGGGTTATTTTCATGTTTGAATCTTGCAACTAAGCAATGATTAATGTTCCTTGGATCAATAGCTAAGATCTGTTAACTCTTTTCCTTCCTGAGTACTGGCCACTTCCTGTCTTCGTATTCAAAATGCACTTTTCATGAGAGACATTTCTTAAAATCGTGAATTTTTTTACAGTGGTCTGTGGCTTTAAAGAGTTTGAGAATTCTAGATGTATTTAACAGCACCCAAACAATGCCAGTGTGCCGTGCTACTGCTTAGCAATTATTCAGGTAATTTAAAGGTTTAAAACAAATCTCTACTGAAAGAATGATTAGTTTACCTTGTGTTAACTGTCCAGTCAGGATTGCCTTCCCGCAACTTGCCATTTCACATGTGAGCCTCATTCCTTATAATATAGTTTAATCACTGCCCCCTCTAGCTGAGACCCTCCTCTTGAATCCAGCTGCGTACTTAACATCTCAACACGGAAGTCTGATAGGCATCTTGATCTAGACATGCCAAAAACCAAATTCCTGGTTGCCTTCCTCGTCCCTACAATCTGCATTCCCATCTCAGTACCTTCCACTCCAAACTCCATCTTTCCAGTTGCTCAGACGAAAAA
>NW_004444019.1:11117398-11212534 GCF_000243295.1 Trichechus manatus latirostris
ACGAAAAAGAAAGGAAAAAAAAAAAAAAAAAATCCCCAACAAACAAGGAAACAAACCAACCAAAACAAAAACCAACCATTTTTAGTCATCTTGACACTTCTCTTTCTCTCAAACCCCATGTCCGATCCACAAGGAAATCCTTCATGATATTTCCGTAATCTTCCCACTTCTCACCACTTCCCCTACTCTCATCTTGCTCCTTACTGCGATGGCCACCTACATAGTCTTCCTGCTTCTGCTGTTGGCTCCTACAGCCTGTTCTTAACCCTGAAGCCAGAGCGAACCTTTCAAAACCCAAGCCAGATCATATATTTTCTCTATTGAAAACCATCTAGTGGCATCGCCGAAATGTTGTGAACATTGCTAATTATAATTTTAGATAATTTGTGTCGATCACTTACTATGTAGCAGGGCCTGTGCTAGAAGTGTGCATGCCTTTTCTCATTTTATCCTCACCACAGCCTCTAATTATCATTCCTGTTGTACATGTGAGAAAATTTACCTATAGAGAGATGAAATAACTTTCTCAAGATCGCTCAGATAGTGAGGTGGCAGAACTATGCTTTGAACTTAAGCAATCAGATTCCAGAGCATGGACAATAAATAACTAAGCTCATTTTTTTTCCTTTGTAACTGTTTAACATTGTAATATGACATATTGTTATAAACAAGATCTATATGACAATCCACTTTTATCAATAAAAGACAAAAATAACGTAACATGTTTTGAAGGGTTACGTTGTAATGGCATTTCTTAGCATCTTAGTCATGTAAGAAGTTATTAACACGTTGAGTAAACACCTGATATTTCTCTTAACATTGGCCCCAGTAGTGTTTTAGTCTTGCTAGAGCTACCACTGCGAGGTTTTAATGTTTATCTTGCATTTCAGTTCTCATTGAAATTCTGCTAATCAGTGTCTGGTTTTGATGGTTTCACCATGATTGCATGTTTTTAATCACTTTTCATTATAATGATAAGTGAATAAGGGCTGTTTCCGCAACATTGCATTAATAAATTACATTCTTCATGAGAACTAGTAGGAAATAAAAGCGCTAGTAAAGAGTGTATCGAAGTCTCATTTTTTGTAGGTGACAACAGTTTTTATATCACATTTGAATTATTTTATAAAGTTCAAAACCCACTGCCGTCGAGTCAGTTCCAACTCATAGAAACCCTGTAGGATAGAGTAGAACCGTAGGGTTTCCAAGGAGCGGCTGGTGGATTCGAACTGCCGACCTTTTGGTTAGCCGTCATAGCTCTTAACCAGTGCGCCACGAGGGCTCCTTATGAAGTTTAGACAAGTATAAATTTCATCCACTAAAGAGCCCTGGTGGTGCAGTGGTTAAGTGCTAACCAAAAGTGCGAACCCACCAGCCACGCCGCAGGAGAGTGCTGAACCCACCAGCCTACTTCCGTAAAGATGAGAGCCCTGGAAACCCCATAGGGCAGTTCTACTCTGTCCTGTAGGATCACTATGAGTTGGAATCAACTCGACAGCAGTGGGTTTGTTGGTTTGTTTGTTTGACCTGTTGTTGTAGGTGTTGCAGAGTCGGTTCCAACTCGTTCTAATGTATTTCTTCTTTTCCAGTATTTCTTAAGATATCCACACCTAAATAAGTGTCCAAAGAAAACTCATTAAATATAGTGAGACTTAACCCTTTTGCCAAGAGCTAAGCCACTAATAAATATTTTTTAATCCTTCTTTTTAGAAATATGAAAGTCTACAGAATCCATTATTATTTCTATTTAAATGGTACTAATGCCCTCGTGGGTAGCCGTTAAAGAGCTTGGCTGCTAACCAAAAGGTTGGCAGTTAGAATCCACCAGCTGCTCCTTGGAAACCCTAGGGGGCAGTTCTAGCCTGTCCTATAGGGTCACTTTGAGTCCAAATCGAATGGACCGCAATGGGTTTGGTTTTTTTTTTTTTTAGTTAATCATGTACTGTGAATTTACTAAATGAAGTACAACATAAAAATGACATGATTTTACATATTAATATAAAACTAGGTTAATTTATCTTTAGTTTTACCATGCAGTTGTATCAAGTTAGTTAGCATGATCACTGTTGTAGAATTATGTAATCAAAGTAATAAAAAGTGAATGCCTGCTTCAAGGTACTATTCTCAAATTGAGAATTACTCTTGGAAAAATACAAGTTAACCCACTATCTGTAATATTATCAAATTACTTTCAAATTGTTAAAAACACATAGATGATCTTTTTTTTTTCATAGAAGCCAGTTTCTTTACATATGTTTTGCATTTATTTGGCTTCTTTTTTTGTGTGTTAATTTAGGCTTGGAAATATTTTTAACATTGTTCTGTACTTTCAGTGGTGCAGAGACCAGTGTGGATCAATAGAGTGCAGTGATTAGATGAGCTTTAGAGACATAAAGCTTTGGATCTGAAGGCTGGAACTGGAGTCCCTAGGTGTTGCAGATGATTACGTGCTCAACTGGTGGCCAAAAGGTTGATGGGTCAAATACACCCAGAGGCACCTTGGAAGAAAGGCTTGACAGTCTGCTTCCAAAAGGTCATAGCCTTGAAAATCCTGTGGCGCACAGTTCTCAGTTCTACTCTGAAACACATGGGGTCGCCAAGAGTTAGAATTGACTTGATGGCAACTTTTTTTTTCTTCTCTTTTTGGTACTTAACTAGTTTTGCTGGCTTTGTTATTTGGTCTGGTTTTTTAATTAACCTGCTTACACTTGCTCCTCATGAGTTCACACGTGTAAAGCATTTAACATATTGCCTGGCACATCGTCAGTGATTTTTCTGGATTTCTAGAATCTGATCATGAGCTACAGTAGGCCCCTTGAGATGAAGCACTGGACTGCTTCCAATTTATGTATTGTCCTATCCATCACAGAACCTAATATAGTAGAGAGTGCCACCTACAAAGTGAACACATGGGATAGAGATGACACCAAACTCGGGGTTTCCCACACGTTTGATCTTTTTTCATTCAGTGCTTAACTTTTTTCTTCCTTCTTCTAAACCTCTATTTGGCATGATCTTTCTTCCTCTTTCTGTTTTCATCTGATGCATAATTTTCACCTGTTTGGAGAGCAGTGTTCATGATTAGTTCTTTTCCTTTCAGTACATTTACATCCTGAACCTTATTTTCTGGTGTAGCTGAGAACAATAAATTATATTACCCTGCAGGCGTATTTACTTTATTCAAAGTTAATGCTTAATTTTTTTTTATGATTAAAAGTAGTAAGCATGAAAATAGATATTTATATTCTAGGGATAAACAGGAAAGGAAATAAAATATTGTACTTTCTGTGTATAGTGTTATTTCTGTAGTTGGTATCTGTTCTATTGTTTTTAACTACTCAGAAGAGCAGTGGTGATGTGACGACATAAAGAACTTTTGTCTGGAATGAAGGCCATATCTTCATTTATTGACAAGCAGTTGTGGTGTAGCTACTAAACAGATAACAGTACACCATGCCCAGGAGAGACAATAGAAAGTTAAAAATTAAACAATGTTCACAAATAATCAAACTAAAGCAAGTAGGTGATCCAAAACTCCTGTTACCTCCTGGAAAAGAACAGATTTTATATACTCAAAGGGATATTTTCCTTTCACCTCTAGAAAGGGCTCATGATATCCTTCAGCAATTATAACATTTTAAGCAACTTAAAAACTGACTCATTCTTCATCTCTTCAGATTGCTTTTTATGAATTGTTTCCTGTTATTGTTTTAACCACCTGTTATGGATTGAACTGTATCCCCCAAAAACATGTGTTGTAAATCCTAACCTCTATGCCTACGGTTTGGAGCCCTGGTGGCACAGTGGTTAAGAGCTTGGCTGCTAACCAGAAGGTTTGCAGTTCAAATCCACCAGCTGCTCCTTGGAAACTCTACGGGGCAGTTCTACTCTGTCCTCTAGGGTCGTTATGAGTCAGAATTGACTCGACAGCGACAGGTTTGGTTTGTTTTTTTTTATGCCCATGGTTATAATCCCATTTGGGAATGGATTGTCTTTTTTATGTTAATGAGATAGGATTAGTGTAGGACATGTCTTGAGTCAATATTTTACAAAATATAAAAAGAGCAGATTAGGACAAGCAGGTGAGCAGAAGTGGGGGAAGACTGATGGCAAGCCACATGGAGATCTCCAAGGAACCAGGAAACAGAAGCTGAAGAGACAAAGACCTTCCCCCAGAGCTGACAGAGAGAGATAGCCTTCCCCTAGAGCCAGTGCCCTGAATTTGGACTTCTAGCCTCCTAAACTGGGAGAAAATAAATTTTTGTTTGTTAACGCCATCCTCTTGTGGTATTTCTAGATAACTAAGATACTACCTTAATATATTGGTTAAAGAGGAAAATAAAGAAGGCTATTTTTCATAGCTAAAACCTATAATGTGATCATCTAGAATAATTACCAAACTTTCTCTGAACTTTCAAAGGAATAAAGAACAGTATTAATGAGTTTTGTGTTGCTCTTTTAAAACCTTCCAAGGTGAAATATTTTAAAGGTCTTCCGGAAAACTCACGCATGGTACGATAGTACCTGCCTGATCATTAAAATAGTCATGTGTCCAAAGGAGATTAAAGTTTCATGTCATTAAGATTTGCTAAGGATGTGAAGTATCACATACTGCAATTATAATTATACTTGTTATTTAATATAATTCACTTCTTGAGGGATAGCCTTTTGGGTCAGTAGTTTCAAAATACTTTTTATCTTCTGCATATAAATAAAGAGACTGAGTCTACAGCCATGGCTTCTACTCTACCCTTCTGTGGCTCTCCTCTATCAGCAGTGGCTGTTCCAAGCTTGGAGGCCATGTTGGGCCCTATACGGGAATTACTAGTCAGGGAGTGTGGACAGCCTTCAGGGTGGCAAGACCATGGCACCTTCAGGACCAGAGGACATTACTGACTCTAGGTCAGACCCCACATGTCCCATCCACTTCTCTTCAGGATTGGTCTGGAAGTATTGTACAATCAGGTAATTGGAGGGCCAAGAATACTGACAAAAAAGAGTGTGATTACTCTAAGAAATCTCACAATTTATCCAGAATCCACTCTTTGGATACCTCTTCTATGGTTTTGCTGGAAACCCTAGTGGCGTAGTAGTTAAGAGCTGTGGCTGCTAACCAAAAGGTCGGCAGTTTGAATCTACCAGGCGCTCCTTGGAAACCCTATGGGGCAGTTCTGCTCTGTCCTCTAGGGTCACTATGTGTCAGAATTGACTCGATGGCAACGCCTTTGGTTTTGTTTGTTTTTTCTTTTCCCCTTTGGTTTTACGAGAACTAAGAGCCATCTCATTGGAGGCCTGCCTTAAGTTATTTTTATCACACCTTAGAAGTAGAAAGAGAAGAAAGCCTCATGGGTTAGCATCATCCTTGACTGGTCTAGTAAGAAAAGGCCCTAAGGAAAATATCTCCATGGGTTTCAGGGAGCATTGATGCCAGCCTTTCAGGTAGCAGTGTTCTTTGAAGGTGTAGTGTGAGGCCCAGAAGCTTGACAAGTAATTTTAAACTTGCCCTCATATTGTACTGTACGTAGTTGCCATTAGACAACCAAAAATAGTTTTTTGTGATACTTAACACTCGAATATTCATGGAAGCTCACGTCAGAGCTGGAAAAAGAGAAAATGTTTATATTTTCCTTGGGTATATATAGAGGAAAATTTACCACTAAGCTAATGAGCCTTCAGTTTCATGGTCTCTCACTTGTACTTCCCCTTCCAAGGCCCTGAACTTAATTTCTCAATTTTATATTTGTAATATTGCATCCTTTTTTCTCAAAGAGGGATCTACCTTTGTATCTACTTTATGGTTCTGTGATAAAATTCTGTCTAGTTTTAATGTAACCTTAGTCCAGTCTGAAGGTACTCTAGGAAGTAAGCTTTGTGGTGTGCTGGATGATATAATTTTATCTACAACACTCATAATTATTGTAATGAAGTTTGCGATTATCTCTGGAGCCCTGGTGGTGCAGTGGTTAAGAGCTACCGCTGCTAACCAGAAGGTTGGCAGTTTGAATCCACCAGCCGCTGCTTGGAAACCCTATGGGGTGGTTCTACTCTGTCCTATTGGGCGGTATGAGTTGGAATTGACTAGATGGCAACGGGGTTTTATAGGGGGAGGGTGGGGGGCATTATCTAAACCAATCTTTGGCCCCCTACAGTGTTGACTGAGACTGAAATTAGGGTATCAGGAAGTGAGTACTCTGAAAATACACCTCCTGTTACCTTAAATGCTGCCCAACATTAAGTTCTTAGGATGTTACACTCCCCTAAAACTAAGTGGAATTTTTTAAAGTATTGTTCAGATTTTGATTATAAATATCAGATGTAACGGAAGAATAAATCCCAAATTGCCATATATGTCAAAAAGATCCCAGATACAAGTTCTCAGATGAGGAGATTAAGGTTTAGAGAAGCACTGTTTTTAAAATACATACTTAAGTTTTATAATAAAATTTTCTTTGAAGAACACAGCTTTTTCAAATTTTATGAGGTAAATACGCAAATGTATTCTATAAAAATGCAGCTTATATTAATGAAATACAATTTTAGTAAATATTATTTGGAAAGCTCTATGAGAGAGGCAGGGAGAATAAACTAAACTCATGAAATGTTAGATTGAGAAAATAATGTGATCAAATACTTGATTTGAGGCCATGACTAAAAGGAACTTTGGAACAATGTGAATTAAAGAAATAAAAAATATGGCTGTTATGGATTGAATTGTGTCCCCCAAAGTGTGTGTCAACTTAGCTAGGCCATGATTCCCAGTAGTGTGTGGTTGTCCACCATTGTGTGATCTCATGTGTTGTAAATCCTAACCTCTGTGATGTTAATGAGGAAGGATTAGAGGCCATTATGATAATGAGGCAGGACTCCATCTATAGGATTAAATTGTATCTTGAGTCAGTCTCTTTTGAGATATAAAAGAGAATGGAGCAGAGAGGAGAGGGACCTCCTACTACCAAGAAAGAAGATCTAGGAATGGAGCGTGTCCTTTTGACCTGGGTCCCTGTGCTAAGAAACTCCTAGACCAGGGGAAGATTGATGACAAGGACCTTCCCCAGTAGCCGACAGAGAGAAAAAGCCTTCCCCTGGAGCGGGCGCCCTAAATTCGGACTTCTAGCCTCCTAAACTGTGAGAGAATGAGTTTCTGTTTGTTAAAGCCATCTACTTGTGGTATTTCTGTTACAGCAGCACTAGATAACTAAGACAATGACTTATTATTTAAAACTATTACTGTCACTATTACTATTAAAATCTGTTTGTCAGTTTTTTTAATAAATCTCCCCTGCTAAATTTCTGAAAATATGAAGTGATTAGCTACATAGATATTTTATCTGATAGGCAGACAGACTATAGTTTACTATGGGCTAATTTATTTTAGGATAAAAATATTGTTTTTGAGAATAAAAGATAAGTGTATATTTTTTAAGTATACAACCAAGGCCTGCTTATAAATAAAAATGTTCTGTTTTTCATCAGACAGTATTTTGTATACTACTTGTTGTACCAGTTAAGAATTTGAATTCCAAAACTGCATATTTTGGGGACAGAATCCGTTCTTGTAATGTGGTGTTTAAAAATTACCAGAGTCTATTTTTGTCACTTAGATCCACCTAAGAATTGCTATGAATTTCTGGCAAGATAATCGGTAGCATCCTTGTAAACCTCTAATTAGCTCTGTGTGGATTATTCACATTATATATTGGCCGCTATATAAGATACCACTTTCAGAATCAGGATTTATAGGAGATCATTAAAAGCAGAGTAACTCTGCCCAAAGCAATCAAGTTACTTCCTTCCTTTCCCTGTAACTATATTTTTCATGGATAGTCTACCTTTTCACATTTCCTGTTGTTTGCCCTCATTGGCACAAATTATCAAGGGCTGCCTGTGTGAGAGTGGTTACAGCATTATGTAACCCACACCCTGTTGCCCTTGAGGTAATAGAATCCTGGGGGGCCGCACAACTGGCATATTCTAGGGAGGCTATTTCTCAACCTCATTGAAATCGCCTTCAGAGTCACTTAATGAACCACATAAGAATTTCAGTCATTATTTGACTTCTGGTCATAAATGAAATAACCCCAAGCCTGTCACCTTCCTTTCAAATGACTTTATATTTTCATAACCAAAATGAAAGCAAATAATTCCAGGCTAGGAGTTCCACAAAGAGTTTCAGTAGTGGGAATAGGATATGAATAATTTTATAATTTTTCCATATAAATGCATTTTATCCATGAGAGTAGAAGACTTCAGTCTTCAATGATTTGATGAGATTATTTCCACACTTTAAAAAATAAAATTAAATATCATTCACTTATCAGACATGAATAACAGTAAAGAAAAAATGTAGAGGCATCTTAATTTTAAAAAGGCCTTTAATCCTTTAATACCATTATAAACAATTCAGACTATAAACTTGTGAAGTATTTGTTTTAGAAGTCTGTGAAAAGAACATAACAAATAGAATAAATTTACATATTGATTTGTGGGGGAACCAAACCTTATCCTAACTTCTTGATATTACAACTTATTAGTATCAAATTCATAAAACAAAACTATTTAAAAATGAAAGAGGATTTAATTTTTTTCACTAAATTTAATGAACTGCTAAGTGATTTACCTCTATTTTGAATCGATTTAGGTCTGTAAGTTTGAATCTCATTCGTGCCTTTTTAAAAAAAACTCTTTAGTTTCCTTTTGAATCACTTAAAATGTTGAAACTAAACATAATGCCTATCATGTAGTGAAAAGCTTCAAAATTCTTACAAACTATACTAGAAAGTGATCTGAAATACAGATTTAGTCAATGTTAACATGAAGACACAGGAAAGGTTTTAATTACAATGCTCTAAAATAACTTCCTCATAATTATCCCATGATGAACATTTATACTCAAAAACATTTTAAGTGCACTATTATAAAATTCACCATAAACCAATATGTAGACAAAAGTTCAATTAGAAAATCATTAGGTATAATCATGAAATAAAGGTGAACTAACTCCTAGGGTTCCAACTAAGTGTACAATTACTAGCCTATTGTTTCCATCTCCCACAATTATATTTTCCATTATTTATACGTGTGCTGCAATAAACATTCCTAAAATACTGGCCATGGTCAACCACCAAATAAATCTACCAAAAAAAATTTAAAAGATAGGTGCTACTATAGGATTGCCAAACATTCATTAAGAAACTAATGAAATGCCTTATTTTCCAAAGAAGACATCAGAAATAGCTTTGATAATGTGTCTCGTGCCTGCTGCCACTCTCTTCCCAGCCTGCCACTACATCTGTTTTCAATTACCTTTATAACAAACCTTAAGGCTGGCTCAGCTATAAAATTGGATTCCACCGAATACAAGGAGGAGAAAAGGAGTAGGATAGGCTTCATCTATCAAATTAAGGCAGCCAGCAAAGTTGACTTGAGCCTAACGTCTGTCTCTGCTGTGGATTTGAACACCCTTGAGTCTCCTATTGTACTTATGTTGATCCCTCAGACTCTTATCCTGACTTTACCCTTCACCTCAATATCCAGGGAAATCTAGGACTTTGTCTTTTTCTTCCTCTGGAGAAGACTGCAGTCGATCAATTTGTTTTGAAAGTTGACAGTTCAAAGAATAAGGAAAGGTAAAAATCACCACTAGGCAAAAACTGCAGAAATAATTGTTGCTGGCAAGATATGCCAATGGATACTAAAAATGAATAAATAAAAATTTGGGAAGAAACAGGATATTTGCATAGTCACAAATATCCCCAAAGATATTTATTAATTACAATGGGAAAAATAGTAACTTCGCAGTAGAGAAACCAAGCAGATACCACTTTAACCAAATGATCAAGATTAGCATAACAAGTAATAAGACATATGTACATCATTTTTCCTGATGTGAAGATAATAGGACATACTGAAATCACATATTCCTAAATGATGGTATTCATGTTAATAATGCATAACCTCAGTATAACTATGATAAAATATCAGACAAACTCAAACTGAGGGACATTCTACAAAATAACTGACAAGGTATAGTGGTTAAGTGCTACAGCTGCTAACCAAAAGGTCAGCAGTTCAAATCCACCAGGCGCTCAGTAGAAACTCTATGGGACAGTTCTGCTCTGTCCTGTAGGGTCACTATGAGTCAGAATCGACTCGATGGCAACGGGTTTGGTTGGTTTTGAATTTTCAAAAGTGTCAAGTTCACGAAAGGCAAGGAAAGACTGAGGAACTGTTACACGCTGGAGGAGACGAAGGCGATATGTCAACTAAATGCAATGCAGGATATTGGTTTGCATTCTGGAACAGAATAAGGACATTAGTGGAAAAACTGGTAAAATTAAAAAAGTCTCTAGCTTAGTTGATAATAATGTAATAATATTAAACCCTTGATTTTGATCATTGTACTATGGTTATATAAGATGTTGACATTGGGACAAGCTAGGTGAAGGGTATATATGTACTATTTTTGCTTCTGTGCATCTGGAATTAATTCAAAATAAAAAATTATTTTTAAAAAAGAAAAGTTGACAGTTCAAACCAATCTAATTCAATTGTACTGACTTGGTAATATCAAGAAGTTAGGATATGTTGAAGATAACGTGCTCAAAGAATTTACAGTTTGCTGAGAGAAGTAAAATAAATTAAGCTAGTCATATGAGCATTACAACCTGGCACAAAGGAGGTAGAGATGACTTTCTGTTGAGGCTATACATGTGTGTGTTGGGAGGGGATAGTAAATTTAGAAAAGAATTTTATGGGTGTGGCATAAGGTAGAACTTGGAGAGTAAATCAAATTTTAACAGGAGACAGAGAAGTATTCCAGAGACAGCAGCATAAATGAAGGGCAAACCAAAATGATACCCATTGCCACTGAGTTGATTCTGACTTATAGTGACCCTGTAGGACAGAGTAGAACTGCCCCATAGAGTTTCCAAGGAGTGGCTAGTGGATTTGAACTGCCAACCCTTTGGTTAGCAGCCAAACTCTTAACCACTATGCCCCCAGGGCTCCAGTGTTTGGATAAAGTCACAATAATTTGGAATACTCAGATTGTGTGAACCATGTCTCCAAACCATATACCTTTGCATTCCTTACTTGGGTTTTGTTTTCTAGAGAAACAAGATAATGACAGTAAATACATTTTTAGTCATGACTTTAAAATTGTGCTGCCTCTTGGGATTAAATTTCCAAATATCATTTATTCAAGAAATAGCATCAATTTTATACACAGTGTAGTAATTTCACCCTTATACATACTAAAATATATTAGGATTATCAAAAAGTAACCATGACAACAGCCTTCCTTGCAATAATGGCAGCTCATGTGGGACTTGCAGATTCTTGGCAGGAAATAATATTTTTAAACACTGCTAAACATATCTCCTTCTGGTAATATTGATTATATATATCTTGCACCAAAAAATGTATGTGTGTATAAAACCAAAACCCACTGCTATCGAGTCAGTTCCAACTCATAGCAACCCCATAGGGTTTCTGAGGCTGTACATCCCTATGTAAGCAGACTACCGCATCTTTCTCCCGTGGAGCCGCTGGTGGTTTGGAACTGCCAACCTTTTATTTAGTGGTCGATCACTTTAACCACTGCACCCCAGGGCTCCTTGTATGTGTCTGTGTGTGGAGATCATATATATATATATTTTTTAAACCAAAAAAAGATCCACAAATATTTATTAGACTATCACATTAACAGATAGCACAGCATTTTAGAAAAAAAAGTTTCGATTCAGAAGGCCCATGTTGTAGTTTAGCCCTTGGCAGTTTCTACCTCTACACGCTGGGAAAATGACAACCTTCTGGGTCTTCAGGGTTTTCATCTGAGGAAAATGGGAGCCATAGTCCCTGTTCTGGAGCCCTAGTGGCATAGTGGTTAAGAGCTCAGGCTGATAACCAAAAGGTCAGCAGTTCAAATCCACCAGCTGCTCATTGGAAACCCTACGGGGCAGTTCTTCTCTGTCCTCTAGGGTTACTATGAGTTGGAATTGACTCGATGGCAATAGTTTTTTTTTTGTTGTTGTTGATCCCCTGCCGTACCTTACAGAATTGTCCTCATAATCAGAAGACATCATGCCCAAGAAAGGATTTGTAAAGTATTATCTTTTTTTCACTCATTATTTCATTTCTGTAATGATTATTATTTTATAATATTTCTGAATTTCAAGTTTCATAATTAAAGGTGATATTAAAGGTCTAGAGCTATCAGTATTACAGTAAAAAATTATAGGAGTGAGAAAAAGCACTTGTGAAAAAGTGAAATGATTTGTAGAGATTACACATGAGGAAGAAGAGTGACAGGCTATCGAATAATTGTCTTCAAGCACATGAAAACCATTCCAGAGAGTTAATCACGATGAGCAGATTGGGAAAGTTCGGCATGAGTTGTTTAGCCTAATTAAAGAAAATAATCCAATAGAGAGAATGGAATTGGCTTCTGGGGAGGATATGTAATTCCATTCTGTGACAACTGCCCCAATGGCTGGGACGATTTTCCCCCAACCTTGCTTGGAGGCAGGGGCCTGGACTCCGGAGACCCAGTCTCCCTTTCAGCTTTTTCTCTGTGTTCCCTGTGAACCGAGGGTGCTGTGATAGGGAATGAGGAAACTTTTAATTTTCCTGGTAATGATTGTTTATGCACAGAGAAAGAAGCAAACAGTGGAAAGCCACACACTGAGAACAAAATTCATCAAGTGTATTTCTCTCCTTGAAAAATAAAGCATTCGATTTTTATTTTTAAAATATTGGAAATAAGATTTTTACTTAATGAGTATAGTAAATAGTAAAACTTACTGTTTTCCAAGGTTATGTCCATTTAAAGTGATTGAGTTGGAAGGAGAAGACAAAATGGGGTGGAGTAGGAAGAGGCAGGAGGAAGTAGAGGAGACTGTAGGGAGGGATCCAGACAATGAGGGTTGCACAGTGAGGCGAGGCGAGGCAGAGAGGTGGAGATGGAGAGGAGATGAAGGAGGAATCTGAGTGAGGATATTTTAGTGTTAGTACAGGGCACGCAAGGAGCCCTGGTGGTGCTGTGATTAAGTGCAGGCTGCTAACCCAAAGGTTGGTGGTTCGAACCCACCAGTCTCTTCGCAGATGTGGAGAAAGATGTAGCAGTCAGCTTCCATAAAAATTACAACCTTGGAAACCCTGTGGGGCAGTTATACTCTGTCCTAAAGGGTTGTTATGAGTCAGAATTGACTCGACAGCAATGGATGTTGACAGGGCTCAGGCTACGGTTCATTTAGACTGTGTAATCAGCATCGCTATCCTTTATCTTTTGCCTTCGAAAGTTGGTTAGCTGATTAACCACTACACCCAGATCTTCAGTCGTCTAACCCTTACCTTTGTTGTTGTTGTTAGGTGCTGGTGAGTCGATTTCCACTCATAGTGACTCCAGGTGACAGAGTAGAACTGCCCCTTAGGGTTTTTTAGGCTGTAATCTTTATGGGAGCAGATCACCACGTCCTTCTCCCAAGGAGCCACTGGGTGGGTTCGAACCAGCAACCTTTGGGTTAGCAGCTGAGCACTTAACCGTTGTACTACCAGGGCTCCTAATCCTTACCTTTACTCTGTGCAATGACTGGAGAAGGCCATGAGAGTGGACACTGGAAATTATTTTCTAGACTGGAATAGCAGTAACAAAGCAGTTTTACCCAAATTAAATCAGCCCAAATGTTCTTAAACCAGAATTTCTCCCCTTCAACTTTATGAAGAGGTTAATATGAATCAGCTTTTAATTTT
This sequence comes from Trichechus manatus latirostris, assembly GCF_000243295.1. NCBI lineage: Eukaryota > Metazoa > Chordata > Mammalia > Sirenia > Trichechidae > Trichechus > Trichechus manatus. Next base: position 11,131,148 of record NW_004444019.1, read on the forward strand.
TAGAATTTCAACCAACCTCAGTGCAATGAACAACACTAGAAGCGTTGACACATTATTTGTTTTATTCTAATGAAACATTATTTTATAAACTGTAGACATGTTTGACACTGAAGACTTAAAGATGGAAACTATTCAATGGGTAATAAATGGAAATAGGGGAAGGAAAATCTTTATATATCTATCATTTATCATCCTTTTTTTGTTTTTGGAGGAGAAATTATATTTCACTTTCCCAAAAACCTGATAATGATTAGAGTTCAGTCTCTTAACTAGGTGGATTGGAGGGTAGATTCAAGAGCCACTAAATGAAGGTCCTTAAGAAGACTGGGTATAGGTATGGCAAATTGTCTTTTGATAATCCAAGTAAGGTTTGTTATCTACTAATTTTGATCCCCTCCTTCATAGAATAATTTATGTGTTTTCTTGTTCAGTGAATAAATATGTATGTGGGCATAACTGCATGGATGCCACTAGAGCTCTTTAAGTAAGACAATTATTACATAAATACTGTTTTGTAGAAAATTCTTTGCTAAATTGTACTTTAGATTTTTCATTATGTGAGGCATTGTAGTTCAGTCTTTAAAAAATACCAGTAGTTATTTTTTGCTTTGCTTAGGTCTTTCTGAGATTTTAAAAAAAGACCTTCTTCTCTGTTTATATTTCCCAGAAGACATTGTATATTGGTACCTGGGGATCTCTTGATTTTTTTAATTGAGTATCCAAAATACTTTTAAGGAGACATAAGGTTTAGTCATGAACTTATTTGTTAAATTATCAACTTAATTATACTTTCTATTTAAGAGCTTTCCAAGAACTTATAAAATTATCATCTGTTATAAATGAAAGTTTAATTCCCATGTGGAATTAGAGAAGGAGGTCTAAATTGTATTAATTTGTCTTGGGATTGGAGTGGTATTTAAATTAAGACACTGTGCTTTTGAATTCTGTTGTGGAAAGCCAGTCTTTCTTTATGGACCACTGATTTCAGTTTTCAGTTCTGGCCCTGGTGTCTGCTCCTACTTTGTCTTGAAGTCTTACTTCTTACACAGACAAACAACAGCCATCTGAGATTAACCATCCATGGTTAAGATTGAGTGACTGGACAATAGTGAGAAATACCAGTGAAATAATGACTGTGAACTTTTTTGGCATGCTTCTCATACCAGCTTTCCAAAGGTATGTGTCACAGTTTTCCAGAATGAGTGCAAGTGAATCTCTGTCTTTATGGAATTCATCATGTCTTATTTGATATAGATTCTCTTAGACTAAGCCTTAGTTCTTATACTAATAATTTTTAGAAGGGTGATTTTATGAGATGGGAGCAGTGGCTTTAGAAGAATTGATCCATTTTAGAATTGAGGGAATAAATCAGTAAACATTTTAACCCAGTTTACTAGGATAGTCTTTCCTTTGTTTTTAACATATATCCAATCCGAGCCTCTTACTAATTTTGAAACTGTCCATTGCTCCTAATGTAACTGTTTAAGTAAATTCAGAGGATGTTAACTTTGGAGCCACTGGAGCTACCTTCTGACTTTTGAGGTTACTTAATGGGAAGTGAGCAACCTGACATGATCAACTGTACATCCTATTTTGCACTCCATGAAAAAGACTGGTTATTCTCCACTCTTGTCTTAAACATAAAGATAACTCTTAGCTTGTGAGCTAGAAATAGGAGAAGTGTGTGGGAATGCCATGCATCCAAAGAGTGGAAAATTTTCTCTCTCTCTCTCTCTTTTTTTTTTTCTGGATTATTTAAATACTGGTTTTCTCCAACATGAAGTAATATAATAAAAATGCCATTATAAAGTACTTCGCTCTGTTATAAACTCAATTATACTGAGCAGAATTTGCTTCGGGATGACATAGGAGGGATGTCATGTTCCGTTGTATGGTAAGTCTGAGAAGTAGCAGGTTGGTATCATGTCCTTGAATTCCAGCTTTGGAAGAGAGTTTCTGGAATAAGCATCTCAAACTCTCCTAGGTTAAGAAGAAATCTAAAGCTTTCCATGTGGCAATGGTAGAAAATCCAGTCTTTGGTAACTAGAAAGGTTTATAGGGTTGCTATAGTCAGAATCGACTCAACGGCCGTGTGCTTACAGGTTTTTAACTATTTATTTCTTTATATTGCAGTTGTAACATTAATTCACCATTGCTACTTTTAAAAAATGCTATCAGCTTTTCATTAGAATCTTACTTTTTCTTCTTCCCATAATTTTGACATTTTCTTAAATTTGGCAAGTAATGTATGTTATACTAGTTTATGTTCGTTTCTTACAAAATGCTGATTTTTTTAAAACCTCTTTGTATGGAAATGAAATTGATGTATCTAGATTTTTTGTTTTGTTTTCATTCAGAAGCCTGATAGAAAATATAAGACAAAACATTAGGTATTCTTGCTGGCCTAAACTCATAGCCATGTTTTTGGATAACAGAGAGTATTTAGGTCTTGGGTACACTTGCTTTCCTGGTTAGTATTTTTTTTTTTCAGCTTTGTTTTGGGTTTCATTTGAGGTTTTGTGTGTATGTCTGTGTTTCCATAACAAGCTTTGGATTTTTAGGCTTATCTCCTTGGGCTACCAAATCAAATTAGCTCAGTAATTGTGGTCCCAGTACGTTTTGTCTCCTAACAAACAGGATCAAATGCACACCACGCCACACCGGTCGAGTCTCTGAAACCCCCACAGCCCTGCTCCTCTGGTTTGACTTGTGGTCAGGCGAGCCAGGGCTTACTCATGTCAAACACATCAGTAGCCGGGGAGCATGCTGCCCTCCAGAAATACCAGCATCAGCCTTTGGATGTAATATCACCTGGTGTGATTATCTCCAGGAATGATACAGGTGGGATAGTTCCCACACAACTTGGGAACCTCGGGAATGGGAATGCTTATATTTGGATGTTATAAAATAACTTTATTTGGTAAAAAAAAAAAAAAAACTTACCATGAAAATGTCTAAACTACTTAAACTTACTTTGAAATGTGACCTATATCTAATATCACAGAGAATAAATGTCTCTGACATTATAATTTTACAGTGCTTGCCTTGCCTTTACTAAGCCTTATCTTGTAGTTGAGGAACTTGCTTATTTTTTATTAGAAATACAGTCTGCCTCAGAATAAGGTTTTAAGGCTTTAGGTAGGAGAACATGTTTTAACTTATTTTGTGTCTGTCACACCTAGCACAATACTAAGGAATTCAATTGAAACAAGAAATTTCTTGTGGTTACCTACCATGTTCAAAGCTTAGTGAGTACCTAACAGTTAGTTATAGTATAAATGTAACACTAAACACGTAGTTGCTGAGTCGATTTCAACCCATGGCGCCCCCATGTGTTACAGAGTAGTACTGCTCCGTAGAGTTTTCTTGGCTGTCACCTGGCTGGAAGCAGATCACCAGGCCTTTCTTCTACAGCACCAGTGGGTGGGTTAGAACTGCCAACCTTTAGGTTGATAGTCAAATCAAACTGTTTGTGCCTCCCAGGGACCTTAGATGTAACACTATAGAACTGTAAGTCAAATATGAACACAAAAAGTTGAACAAGCAGCCTTGTTTGTCCTTTTTCATTTTTTGTTACGTTGATGGATACCACATGTCTTTCTTATGTGATTTTTTTGCGAGGTGGTTAGTAATTACTGCCATTATTGTCTGTGATACAGCAGTGCTCAGATAGCAGCTATTGGGCTTATAATCAGATGAACAAGATATTATGTTTGGCTTTGTTTATGGAAAAAAGATATTTTATGAAATTGTGGTTAGAGGCCTGTTAGCAAAAAGGATGAATGGTTTCTTGGAATTACAATTTGAATCTTTTGAGAGAAACAAACGAAAAGTGTCTCACTGTAGGGTTGAATTGGTTTGTGACCTTGCTTCTTTAGCTGAACTCTATGTGCTCTTATCAGAAGCGTTGTTGGAATAAAAAAAGATCCTATAAAAGTACATTAAACAATACTAAGAAAAACATGATGACGATAATAATAATACTTTTAGCTCGCTGAGTGCCCAGTATCATATTTTAAACGCATTATCACACCAAATTATCACAGCCTTATATTATCCTCACTGAAGCCCTGGTGGTGCAGTGGTTAAGAGTTCGGCTTCTAACCAAAAGGTTGGCAGTCCGAATCCACCAGCCACTCCTTGGAAACCATATGGAGCAGTTCTGCTCTGTCCTGTAGGGTAGCTATGAGTCGGAAGCAACTCAAAAGCAACAGGATTTTCGGTTTATATTATCCTGATTTTACAGATGGAGAAACTGAGGCCTAAAGACATTAAGAAACTTTCTCAAGGGCACAAATAGGGGAATCAGGATTCAAATCAGGCAGTCTGACCCCAGGATTGGTTCTCTTAGACTACCACATTGCTATGCCTTATTTTTCAATTATTAAATAAAACCTTGCATTAATGACACTTTCAAATGCATGATGTTTAAAAAATAAAAAGTAGCACTGATCATTTGTGTGTGTGTATTTATTAGAAAAATTACATTATTCTTTTTTTTTTTTTTTTTTAAATTTTCATTGCATTAAGTTGCTAGAAGACCAAAATGTAAAGCTTGGCATTTCCTCAGCAAATGTTTATGATGCTTTAGTAAGTGTTTAAGATGTATTTGGAGCAACATTTAATTTGCAAGATCTTTTTTTATTAATGTACTCAAGTGATTATTTCTTTCCCACTTTCAATATGTTCCATATTTGATTTTCTGTTGCTTTCAAGAAGCCACACAATATAATTCTTACTTAATCCCACTTTTAGACTCCACTTCATTCCAAAAAAAAAATGAAGCACTTCTTTAATCCTATTAGAAAAGTCAATAAAAGGAAAGACCCATCCAAGGCAATTTTTTTCAAAATTTAAAATTGTCAGGAAATTTTATTTATAAAACTATGGAAACCAGGTTGAGATTTACATACAAGGATTTCAGAACTTGTTTTGCAAATGTAGTATCACTGAGGAATGCACCGAACCTCACAAGGTAAGCTCGTGTTGAGTGTTTTGGGAAAGATGATTATGACAGGCAAGAATTTTCTAGGCAGAAAATTGAGATACAGTTCACATACTATAAAACTCACCCTTTTAATGTGTGAAATTAAGTGGTTTTTAGTGTATTCAGAGTTGGGCAAATTCCAGAACATTCTCATCACCAAAAAGAAACCACATACCCATTAGCAGTCTCTCCCCACTCCCCATTCCCCACAACCACCACCCTAGTCCCAGACAATCGCTAATCTACTTTTGTCTCTGCAGATTTGCCTGTTCTAGAGATTTCATATAAATGGAATCATAATATGTGGCCCTTTATGACAGGCTTCTTTCATTTAACATAGTGCTTTCAAAGTTCATTCATGATGTAGCATGTAGCAGTACTTTCCTTTTTATTGACAAATAATATTCCATTGTATGGATAAACCATATTTTATTTATCCATTCATTAGTTGATGAACATGATGGACGTTTGAGTCCATATATTTCTTTCATACTAAAATTCTGAAGGGTGGTAGAAAAATGCGGTCCATGCTGGTTTCCAGCTAGCGAACAATAATGGACACTCTTGCCTTCTCTCTTATATTAAACAAAATCACAGTCTGTGAAAAGAAGATACCTTTAGAAAAAAAAAACCCTGACTTTCATTATTCAGCAATAGAGAGCCACGAGAATTTTGTCCTCCCTCAACTGCTTCACCAGGTTAATTTTGCTTTTTCTCACATTTGGTAGTATAAATTCATTGGCTAGAACCAAAAAAAATCTACATTAACAAGAATATAAGAGGAAATATCTCTTTTCACTGTTGTGCACCAAATTAAGTCTGAAAATAATCAAAGTAGTATTATGAGACCTAGAGTAGAAATTAGCATTATGTTTTCCTCATTGTCTTTGTTGGATTATTCCCAGATAACTCAAAAGGAAACATAAATTTCAATTTATAGTGAATTTTGTGATCTGATACTTTAAGTGGGTGTTTAACAAGTGGCAATAGAAGAAAGAGCACTAGACTGCAATTACTTACTGCAAATCACAAGCTTCTAGAAATACCGCTTACTAATTGGGTACCAAAGAGCTTGAGTAAAAAAAGTGTGGATTGGAAAGGAAAGCTTGCTCATCCTGTTGCTTGCTTCTGCAAAGCATGAAGCAAGTTGAATGGCCTGTTTGGTTACCGTATGATCCCACAGGGAGACACACATCCTGTGTGTTTGGGAAAACACAATACTGAGGATGTGAGAAGCAGGCATGAGGGCGTGCTGTGTGATGTTGCTTGTCTACAACTAATACTATAATAATAATAACAACAACAATAATAATGGCAATGATAATAACAGATAATAACAGCAGCTATTATTCATTGAACACCTAGTATCTACGAGGCCGTTTACGTCTATAATTTATCTCTTAACTTCACAACCCTCCAAAATATGTTTTATTATTCCCATTTTACAGATGGCAAAAGTATAGCACTGAAGAGTGAGGTAATTGTCCCTATGTCACATAGTTAATAAGTAATCAAATAAAACCAAACCTGTAGCTGTCAAGTCGATTCTGACTCATAGCGACCCTGTAAGACATTGTAGAACTGCCCCATGGGGTTTCCAGGGAGCTGCTGGTGGATTTGAACTGCTGACCTTTTGGTCAGCAACTGAACACTTAACCACTAGGTAACGGGGCTGGAATTCAAACACAGGCTTGACCAATTCCAAAACCCTTCTCTTTGCAGTAGTCAGAGATGAGTAATCTTAATAATTCATTCATTATTTGGATAATTTACATATATGCAGATAAAATAATTATTAAGTATAGTTAAATAATTAATATTTGTCATCAAAGCTGTAACTGTTACAAACCCATGATATTGATAATATGGTTTATGTTACCCAGAAGATGCAGACACTTCATGCATACCCCAGGTAAATCTCTTTCACCTGCTTTTGTGTTGTATCTTACACCTTCACAGCTGCACCTTCAAACTTATCCCTTGTGTTCTGCCATCATCCCTGCTGTTGTGATCTTAGGATATTTGGGAGATGAGAAAAAGTTTCAATGGAATCAACTTGTGAACCATTCTCCTTCAGTAACTTCAGTGCCCATTTCTAACTTAAAGAATCTGGAATCACCCTTAAATATTTTAATTCTTTTCTTAAGGAGTCTGGACATACCCTGGACTTACTCCTGGATTGCCTTTGAGGGAGAATTGGGGAACTTTTGGAGTTCTCTGGGATTTGAGGATTTCCTGGAGCATCAGGAGCTAGCCCCTTTCTTGTGAGATCCTTCAAATCCATTGACCCTTTTAAGCCCCTAGGAGGAAATTGCATCCTTAAGTTACCTGTTGCCGTCAAGTCGATTCGGACTCACAGGGACCCTATTGGACAGACTAGAGTAGAACTGCCCCATAGGGTTTCTAAGGAGCGACTGGTGGATTCGAACTGCTGATCTTTGGGTTAGCAGCCAAATGCTAAACCACCATGCCACCATGGCTCCCTTAAGTTATCTCTGTACAAGGCCGTATCATAAAATATTCGTTTAAATATTTTAATGTTTAGCTTCCCATCTAGAACATTGAAGGAATTGGATGAATTTGTTCCAAAGTCACATTCTTTGGGCCAGTACAATGTTAATTTTTTTAAAATTTACATTGTTTTTAGGGATGCCTCATTCGCTCACAGTCTCACAGTCCCCTCTCTACTCATTGCCATCGAGTAGATTCCGACTCATAGTGACTCCATGTGACAGAGTTATCTTTACAGAAGCAGAGTCCACACCTTTCTCCTACAGAGCGGCTGGTGGACTCAAACTGCTGACCTTTCAGTTAGCAGCTGAGTACTTTAACCACTGCACCACCAGGGCTACTTTTAACAATTCCCTCCAATATCTTTTGTATCACTTCCAGCCCATTGCTGTCATTAACATTCCCTCATTAACATGCCTGACTCTGAAGGCATTTGCCTCTGAAGCCCTCGGAACAGAGAATCTAGATTTCATCCAGCACTACTACCCTCTGGTTCTCTGATTATTTTGTTCACAAAACAGGACTTGCACTTTTTTTTTTTTTTCCTTTGGCCCCATACTTGGACCCTCCTTGCTTCCTTCCCACTCCTCTTCTCTTTCCTTTAGTGCCCAGACACCGAGTGTCCTTGGCTGTCAGAGTTCTGTGCCACAGCCCTTCACAAGCTCCTCATGCTCTCGCAAAGCCCCAGCCCTCAAAGTACTCCTCATATGACTCCCTTTACTCCTTTTATTAAATGGTCTAGATCCTCATTGTATCTCCATGAGGAGTCAGGAAAGTGAGTTGTTTCACCACATTCACACTGAGAATAAATGATTCCTAGTATCTCCCTTTCTTATGGTTAGGGTTAGGGCGAGGGTGAGAAAAAGTTTATAAACACCAGTGATTCTTTAATTGCTGGAATGCCAGGGTGGTGAGGGTGAAGGGATTGTGGAGGGGAAAGACAATTCTGCTTATTTGGCAGTACTTCCCTGAGAGAGAAGGGAAAGGGGAGGCTGTGACTCGTAGTTTCCAGGCAGCTCTTCTCCATCCTGTGATAAAAAGAGCAGCTGCTTCACTTATAGACTTCCCACTCCATTCCTCTCTGCAGTGTGCACCCCTTGGAAGGTCTATTCTGCCATCAGCCCTACGTGACTGGGGACCTCAAGGTGTCTACCTTGGACCAGAGGCAGTGGATGGAGGATGTTGTGCTTAATACTTTGCATGTTTTATTTTATCTGTTTTTAATTCTACCAACAGTTCTGCAGTGACCTTATTCCAATTATGTAGTGGTCACACAGTGGGTAAGTGTTGAACCTGGTCCTCAAACTAAAGTGTGCCTGAACCCAAAGTCACACCTTTGCCCCCAAACTTTCTTGGGCTCGGAACCCCTTCTTCAGACACCTGTGGCAGGGGGAGGGAGAAACCTGCATGCATGTTCCCACCCACTCTTGGACTCTGGTCGTTAGAGGGACCTTGAAGCAAGCTCTTGTTAGGTACATATAGCTTTTTCTCTTTGCCAGCTGATCTCAGTTACACAAGGTTGGGCTCTCTCAGAAGAATGCCAAGGCAGCTGTTTGCGTAACTTCTTACCAACTGGGCCCAGCTACGATGAGCACAGGGATTATTTTTAAATGCTCAGATTTACATAGTCTGGAGCTTAGTTTTATAATAGTTGTTAACAGCTAGATTTTTCTTTTACACTTTAGACTTCCACATAAATCATCGTGTTCTTCCCTTACAATAACCCTGTGAAACAGACTTAGTATTTTTATTTATTGGTAATGAAACTGAGACTTAGAGAGTTACCTGACCTGCACTGTGAATGTTAACACCAGGCCTGGAACACAGGTGTTCTGACCCCAAATCTCATTAGTAAACTAAGGTCCTATTGGTATCACGTCGTCGCCTATTATGTACATGGTATAATCCCCTGGTCTCTACAAAGCAAAGAAAATAGGCCCACTGTGGCTCCCCCAGCCCTGCTTTCCAAATGAGAGTGATTCTGCCAGCCGTAGCCACCAAGGTCCTTCCTCATTCAAGGCCTCTCCTCGGTCAGGTCCTGGAGCTCTCGTTTGGCTGATGGAGACCACATTCCACACTGCCCCCGACCCCTGGAGGCCATTGATGAATAAGATCCTAGCCACTTGCCAGTTTTAAAGCACGTTCACATAGCGTGGTGAGAGCCCGCACTGACAAATTATTTTGATTTCTTCCCAAGATATTACTTAACTATTTTGTCTGGAAAACTGGGACAGAAGGTAAACCCTTCCAAGAAACTTTTAATCAACGTCTTTTTGGGCAGACCTAGCTCTGCCACCCGAGCATTATTATCAAGCCCCTGGCCATTGTTGTATTCCGCTTTCATTTGGGCTGCATTTCTTGGCATACAACATCGTCTCTCCCTCTATATTGTTTGCTTATACATCAGGCCAAAATCAAACAAGCGCAAATAAACACATAGAAAGAAAAAGAAAAAAGGGTGTTACAGATGAGATGATGGGAGTTGGGTGCTGGAGGTGTGGGTTGTGGAGAATGATTGAATCCAGGCAAGCTCTTATTTAGCTTATAAACTCTTATCTATTTTAGTAACCTCTATTTAAAGCCAGGGCCCAAAGAGCTGGGGGCCTAGTCCAATGATTTCTGTCTGTGACACACAAAGTTTCTAGCTAACCACTAAGTAGTTTGCTTAGAATAAATTTCTCAATCCAGAAAAGCTCGCTGTTTTAAGTGGAAGCTGGGTTTTTAGTTAACAATATTTATCCAACGTATACTGGTTTTGTTTGTTTGAACTGGATATATATGCACATAGCACAAAATTCAAAAGGTACAGAATGATTAACAGTGAGAAGTCTTTCACCCATTCTTATGCCCCCAGATAACCAGCTTCCTTCTCCGGGGAGAACCACTACTGCAGCCTTTTTTTTTTTTTCTTTTCTTTTTGGTATCCTTCCAAACATGCCATGTACATTATGAGTATAGATGCAAGTTTTTCTTCTTTTCATGTTGTTGCTGTTAGTTGCCACCAAGTTGGCCAGCTCCTGTCGACCTTATGTACAACAGAACAAAACCTTGTCTGGTCCTGCGCCATCTTCATGATCATTGTTACTGTTGTGGTTATTGCGTCAGTCCATCGTATTGAGGGCTTCCCTCCTTTTTGCTAACCTTCTACTTTGCCTGCTTCTACTTGAGCAACTTCCTTCCATAGATATTAGCATATTGTCCATACTGTATATTGTGCCGTCCAAGTTCATACAGGACTGCCTTATTCTGTTTCAGAAACACTACACAGAATTCCATTGTAGTGATGTACACTAATTTATTTAACTAGGTCTCTATTATTTCCAATATTACCTAATAACATTTCAATGAAAATACTCATATATATGTCATTTTGTTTTTTGTGTAAGTATATCTAGAAGATAAATTCCTAGAAGTAGAATAGCTGGATCAAACAGTATTTACAAAATTTTGGCACGTGCTGCCAAATTGCTCCACATCAGGTCCTACCCGTTTCCAATACAGGAGTAAACCTTTGAAACTTTGCCAGCAAAGTGTGTCATCAAACTTTTTGATGTTTCTCAAAATAAAAGGTCAAAAATAGTAGCTCAGTGTGGTTTTAATTTATGTTTCTCTTATATATGAGGTTGAAGAACATTTCATATGTTTAGTAGCTATTAGTATTTTCTTTTCTGGGAATTGGCTCTTTACAGCCCTTGCCCATTTTTCTGTTGGGTTGATGGAGTTATTATTTTGTAGGAAATTCCTGTCAGTCATGTGAATGTCTGTTGGCACAACGTATATGCATTCATCATCCACCTTTCATATGCTTAAGAGGTGATTGAAAATGCCGTGGCTTGAGTCAGGTATACCTTAGTCATCAAAGTGACATCTTTGCTTTTTAAGACTTTAAAGTGGTCTTTTGCAGCATATTTTCCCAATACAATACGTCGTTCAGTTTCTTGACTGCTGCTTCCATGGGCGTTGATTGTTGACCTAAGAAGAATGAAATCCTTGGCAACTTCAATTTCTTTGCCATTTATCATGATGTTGTTTATTGGTCCAGTTGTAAGGATTTTCATTTTCTTTATATGTTCATTTTCTTTATATAATCCATACTGAAAGCTGAAGTCTTTTACCTTCACCAGTAAATGTTTCAAGTTGTCTTCATTTTCGGCAAGCAAGAATGTGTCATCTGCATATCTCAGGTTGTTAATGAGTCTCCCTCCAATCCTGATGCCACATTCTTCTTCATATAGCCCAGCTTCTTACATTATTTGTTCGGCATATATATTGATTAAGTAAGGTAAAAGAATACAACCCTGTCATGCACCTTTTTAAATGTTAAACCATGCAGTACCCCCTTGTTGTGTTCTAACCACTACCTCTTGATCCATGTATAGTTTCTGCATAAGCATAATTAAGTGTTCTGGAATTCCCATTTGTCTTGGTTATCTGGTGCTGCCATAACAGAAATACCACGAGTGGATGGCTTTATCAAAAAATTTATTTTCTCACAGTTTAGGAGGCTAGAAGTCTGAATTCAGGGCACCAGTTCTAGGGGAAGGCCTTCTTTCTCTGTGGGCTTTAGGGGAAGGTCCTTGGCTTTTCAGCTTCTATTTCCTGATTCCTTGGAGATCTCCATGTCACTTGGCATCGATCTACCCCCATCTCTGCTTGCATAATCTGCTCTTTTTATATTTTGTAAGAGATTCACTCAAGACATGCCCTGTGCTAATCCTGTCTTATTAACATAACAAAGACAACCCATTCCCAAATGGGATTATAACCACAGGCATAGAGGTTAGTGTTTACAACACATATTTTTGGGGGACACAATTAAATCTATAACACCATTCTTCACAATGTTATTCATAATTTATTATGGTCCACATAATCAAATGCCTTCTCATAGTTTATAAAACATGGGTAGCTTCTGGTATTCTCTGCTTTTGGCCAAGATCCATCTGACATCAGCAATAATATCCTTCATTCCACATCCTCTTCTGAATCTGGCTTGAATTTCTGGCAGGTTCCTGTCGATTTTCAGCTGCAGCCATTTTTGAATTAAATTCATCGAAAATTTTGCTAGCTTGTGTTATCAGTATTGTTTGGTAATTTGCACATTGTGTTTGTTTGATGGCCTTTCTTTTAAATGAGCATGGGTATGGATCTCTTCCAGTCAGTTGGCCAGGTAGCTGTCTTCCACATTTCTTGACATAGACAAGTAAGAGTTTCCAGCATTGTATCTGTTTGTTGGAGCATCTCGGTTGGTATTCTGTTAATTCCTGGAGCCTTGTTTTTCTCCAGTGCCTTCAGCGTGGCTTGTACTTCTTTCAGTACCAGTGGCTCTTGACCATATGTTACCTCCTGAAATGGCTGAACTTCAACCAATTCTTTCTGGTACAGTGACTGTGTATTCTGTTGTTCATCTTTTGATGCTTTCTATGGTAGTTCGATTTTTTGCCCGTAGAAGCCTTCAGTATTGCAATTCAAGGCTTGAGTTTTCTCTTTAGTTCTTTCAGCTTGAGAAATGCTGATTGTGTTTTTCTCTCTTTTTTTGTTACTGTTGTTATTCTTTTTGTAGTGATTGTCACTCAGTTGTTCTATATCTGTTGTTTCTTTAAATAAAAGGTTAGTCTTATCAAATAATGGGAAAAAAACCTCATCAAGTCACAACAGCACTAAAATAATATGAGTCTGTGTGATTAGCTATTGGTTTCAGTCACTATAGAGGCAATCTGGGTAATTTAGGTAACCTTTATTTAAAGAAACAACAGATATAGAACAACTGAGTGACAATCAGTATAAAAACAATAATAAAACAAAAAAGGGAAGAACACAACTGACATTTCTCAACATGAATCTTTTCATCTGTTAATATAGAGGAATAAAAATAATTTTATGGATTCCAGAATTTAGATTTAAGATGTATGTTTAAGAATAGTAAGATGTCATAAAGCTGGGATAAGTTTACAAAAAGTCCTGTGTAACATTTTACTTCTGTTTATGTTACAAAGCATTGTATCTCACAGTAGCAGACTAACGCTTTATTTACTTGGCTTTTCCTTAAACAATTTTCTTAAAAATTGAAAAAAAACCCTATAAACTCTAATGTACAAAATTTTAGCCTTTTTATTGATCACTTTGCAAAATGTCATTGCATGTCACTTGCTTTCTTAATCTAACTATACTCAACAACAAATTTACACTTTTCTGGAGGTTTCATAAATGGCATCAACACCTTCTTTTGTATAACACAGCACCTTCAGAGGGTACTCAGTATCCTTTGGGTGTTGAAGTTCTTGAAGTTTACTCTTTTAAAAGTTTTTTTTTTTTTTTTTTTTTTCCCATCTCCTCTGTTGTCTAGAGTCCAGACTAGAATCCAAGTATCAGTTGCCAGCTTTCCTCTATCTCTACTTTTTCATTTGCTGCTTCTTCTCATGTATGGTTTGGGAAAAAAGATGAAGGATCTGGTCAGAATTAAGCCTAATAGGAGAACTCACAGGATCCCTATGGAAGCATGGAGGTTCCTCTTACAAATGAAGTACATGGTCATTAGTGCCAGAACATGAACAATCAGTTTTGACTGTCATCAGATCTTTAAAATTATTATTCATTTCTCAGCTATGACCAATACATTTGAGGTTTCTGGATAAGTTATCTGTGAATGGGTGAGGTATAGTCACACATAAAAAGTAAAATATAAAAAACTTTCCCATAACATTTAATGTCATTCTTCCTACCCCTTATTAAAATTGTGTGATATTTTCTACAAAATATATTTACTTTTTATTATCTTTATCCATCAAACTTGTTTTCTATGTTTTATAATAATGTACAATCTCTAGGATTGCAAAAAAAAGGTGAATTTTTTAAACTTTCAGGCTTTTAATGTGTTGTTTTTCCATTTTACCTGAGTTGCCAAAAAATATAAGCTCAGTAAACACCTGTTACCTTTGGTAATATTTTATGTCAAAATAGATCACATGTAAAAGTAAAACTAATTCTTTAGAGTGAGAAAAAAATAGAGATATAAAAGTTATTGAAGAGTTTTGACTGTTTAAAATGTCATAAGCCATTAAGCTTTCTTTACTCTCATTCAAAGTTTTCAAAGTTGGGAAACTTAATTTACTGATGGGCCATCTACAATTAATTTTGAGGTTTAAAATAAACTTCGTAAAGACAGCCCTCTAGAGTCCTCTGGTTAAAATATAAAAATCTTGCAGCTACTACTCCCGTCATTCTCCAACTGTGTGGAGAGCTCTAACGTCAGCAGCTGGAAGAGAATGAGTGAGGGCAGTGACAGCGAGCCAGTGACTAACGGACCTTAAGGTCACGAGTCTAATTCCCCTGTGGACGAGTTGGCCTTCGCACAGGAAGAACAAAACAGAAAATCTCCACCAAAAAGACATAGTCCACCATCTCAGGCAACATCCCTAAATTCATTCAGTTACCTCACAATCATGGGTCATCTGTTACCAGGGGAACTGGGTGAGAGAGCACTGAGAATCCACTGAGAAATGACTCAGGGAGCATCCGGCTGGTCAATACAGGGTCTGGAGCAGCATCCTTGCTTACAGGCTGAAGTGCATTTGTAATACATCCACAGCAGATTTCAGTCCCCTTGGAAAGACAAGTATCAGAAGTGACTGATTTATAATCACTGAAAATTTGTGTTCAAATGTAAAGGCTATATATACCCATGCTTACAAAGTATTAAGCAAACTGTAGTTTATTCTTTATTCATTACATTAAGCTTGTTATTAGGGTTGTTGAGATAAAATTTACATACATAAAATTCACGTCAATTCAATGACATTACATCGAGTTTTAAAGTGATTTAATTATATTTAGTTTTTTTTAAGATTAAAAACAACAATTTTAATGCAATCTCAGTACTGAAGGAAAAATGAAAGGAAAAAAAGAGCCGAAACAAAACAAAATAAAAAACCCACAGTAAATTGTCAGTAATCTGATTCAGTTATTCTGATTTCTCTTCTATTTCAACAGTTGCTTAGAGTACAAGATTAAATTTGTAACATGTGACTTTCAAAATTTAGCTAGAATAGCTTGCAAAAGTATGAAAGCATGCTGTTCCGATAGAATCCTTTTATCATCTAATCTTACATAGTCACTCTAGCATGTTTATTAATATAAGTGAATCATCCTCATTATCATCATATTTGCAAATTACTGTCTTTAAATTTCCTACCTGCTTCTGATTTTCTGTGCTTCAATTCTCAATCTTCCCTTTGTCTTATCTCACTCACTAAATTGTGTGTTTTGAAAGTAGGGCTTGTGTCCTATTTAGCTTTGTGAACAGAGCACTAGTAAAATTTTGAATTGAATAGACTTGTTGAACTGAATATGCTGTTGAATCGAATGCACTTAAACCATGTAAACCATTGATGTTACCAATTACTAGGCATTCTCCTACAAGGACTTAAACAGAAGAGGCAAAGCCTGTGTATTGTCTACGTGGATGATGCTGTTGCCAATGCTCATGTCAACATTCGCTCCCCAGCAGACACAGAGCTCTAATACAGGACAACATATGACTCCTGGGATCCTTTGCCAAAAAAAAAAAAAAAACCTCAATAGTCCAATATTTTAGATTTCTTAAGCTGCAACAGTAGTGGAATTGCATGTGTATTTTTTCCAGTTCTTTTCATTCCTTCACTCATAGGAAAGATGCCAGTGTATAGTATATATTAAATATCATTTAGAGTACTATATATGAATTTTATATAAATGGGCTTTAAAGAGCATATAAAGAGTGAAAGTTACATTTATTCCATGTTTTTTCTTAATAATAGACTTAACAAATTGTTATGTGTCAGATAATTTTAAAATCTAGCGTTATTTGCTTTTTAATTGTTATATTTCTTAGCTTAAACTAATAACAGACAGTAAGTTGGCTTTGCTTTTTAGCGTCAGTTCTTAGAAGCCTGAACTCGAATTAAAGATCAGTAATTCAAAAAGAGTAATAGTTTCAGTGTACTTGGCATAAAATATTTGAAATGAACATTTCTTTCTTCGCCTGTTTCTCTGATTGCATTTGACTGTGTCAATTATATAGTTCCCCTCCATAGCCTCAATAATAAAGAGATTTCAAGTTGGAGTATGTAGTTCTGTTTTTACAAGTATTGTTTAGAAACCAGTTGATAAACCCTGTGATTTATGAAATACTTCTGAACAAAACTCCCAATGTCTTTGGAATGATCTAAATGAAAGAGGGTCTTGTATTGAGCAATTTGCCAGTTTAAGACCTGCCTTTTACAATTGCTCTGCAGTTGACCCTTTAGTCCTATTTTGAGTTCCCAGATGAAAATACGGCTTCCCTTCAAGTGGTAGTTGCTAAGGGCAACTGGTACTGACGCCAAAAGATGAATACTCTACCTCCTTAGTATAATGCCTACTTTGTGAGCTAAATAAAGAGCTAAATTGCAGAGAAGGAAGTTGTATAAATGCGAAATATCAGGAGAGGAATGGAAACAGGAATATTAGAGATGTAGAAATCAGAAAAAGAATTACTGTAAGCATTTTTTTGGTAACTGCCTGGCACTTTGGATAGATGGTCTCATCTCCTGGGTGCTCTGCCCTTCCATGTATCAGAGCCAACAGAGCATTGTTCACTGGGGTAAGACTTTCTTTTGTAACACAAGTGTATGTTGTTAGTTCTTAGTGGCTTTCAAAAAAATGGACATAAGGCTCTGATAAGATTGCATAGGGAAGTATTTGTCAACTTTTTTACCTTGGTTCTTCACGCACAAATATATCATGCCAGCACAATTGCTTTATTGGCAGAGCATATGCTATTTGGAAAACTTATAGTGGATAAAGTCAGTTATCTAACTGCAGTTCAACAATAGATGGTTTTATAAATACATTAGTTTAATAAGAGAGACTTCATAGAATATAGAATGTGCTTATAGCAGTATTCATAATTTCTCTGGAAAAAAATGTGCTGTTTTAATATAGCCATTTTGGGGTATTGGTGGTTCAGTAGTAGAATTCTCACCTTCCATGCAGGAGTTGTTGTTTCTGTTACTGGGTGCCTTCTAGTCTGCTCTGACTCATAGAGATCCTATGTACAACAGAAGCAAACACTGCCTGGTCCTGTGCCATCCTCACCATCACTGTTATGTTTGAGCCCATTGTTGCAGCCACTGTGTTAATCCATCATGTTGAAATTCTTCCTCTTTTTCACTGACCCTCTACTTTTTACCAAGCATGATGTCCTTCTCCAGGGACTGGTCCCTCCTGATAACATGTCCAAATTACGTGAGATGAAGTCTCGCCATCCTTGCTTCCAAGGAGCCCTCTGGCTGTATTTCTTCCAAGACAGACTTGTTTGCTCTTCTGGCAGTCCACGGTATATTCAGTATTCTTTGCCAACACCGTGATTCAAAGGCATCAATTCTTCTTTGGTCTTCCCTATTCAGTGTCCAACTTTCACATGCATATGAGGATATTGAAAATATCATGGCTTGGGTCAGGCTTACCTTAGTTCTCAAAGTGACATCTCTGCTTTTTAACACTTCAAAGAGGTCTTTTGCAACAGATTTGCCCAATGCAATACGTCGTTTCATTTCCCGACCACTGCTTCCATCGGCATTGATTGTGGATCCAAGTAAAATGAAATCCTGACAACTTCAAGCTTTTCTCCATTTATCATGATGTTGCTTATTGGTCCAGTTGTGAGGATTTTTGTTTTCGTTATATTGAGGTGTAATCGATACTGAAGGCTGTAGTCTTTGATCTTCATTAGTAAGTATTTCAAGTCCTCTTCACTTTCATCAAGCAACGTTGTATCATTTGCATATCGGAGATTGTTAGTGAGTCTTCCGCCAATCCTGCTGCCACATTCTTCTTCATATAATCCAGCTTCTCAGATTATTTGCTCAGCATACAGATTGAATGAGTATAGTAAACATGCAACCCTGATGCACACCTTTCTTAATTTTAAACAATGCAGTGTCCCCTTGCTCTGTTCAAGTGACTGCCTCTTGGTCTATATACAGGTTCCACCTGAGCACAATTAAGTGTTCTGGAATTCCCACTCTTCGCAATGTTATCCAGAATTTGTTATGATCCACACAGTTGAATGCCTTTGCATAGTAAAACACAGGTATACATCTTTCTGGTATTCTCTGCCTTCAGCCAAGCTCCATCTGACATCAGCAATGATATTCCTAGTTCCGCGTCCTCTTCTGAATCCATCTTGAATGTCTGCAGTTCCCTGTTGATGTACTGCTGCTTTTGAATGATATTCAGCAAAATTTTACTTGCGTGTGATATTAATGGTATTGTTTGATAATTTACACATTCTGTTCGATCACCTTTCTTTGGAATGGGCACAAATATGGATCTGTCTTCCAAATTTCTTGGCAGAGAGGAGTGAGCACCTCCAGTGCCGCATCTGTTTGTTGAAACGTCTTAATTGGTATTCCGTCAATTCCTGGAGCCCTGTTTTTTGCCAGTGCCTTCAGTGAAGCTTGGACTTCTTCCTTTAATACCATCACTTCTTGATCATATGCTACATCCTGAAATGGTTGAACATTCACCAATTCTTTTTGGTACAGTGACTCTGTGTATTCGTTTCATCTGCTTTTGATGCTTCCTGTGTCATTCAATATTTTGCGCATACAGTCTTTCAGTATTGCAACTCAAGGCTTGAATTTTTTCTTCAGTTCTTTCTGCTTGAGAAATGCTGCGTATGTTCTTCCCTTTTGTAGGAGACCTGGGTTTAATTCCCAGCCAATACACCTCAGGCTCAGCCATCACCCATCTGTCAGTGATGGATTGGGTGCTGCTATGATGCTGAACAGTTTCAGCAGACTTTCCAGACTAAGACTAGGAAGAAAGGCCTGGCAGTCAACCTCTGAAAATTAGTGAAGTAAAACCCTATGTATCACAATGGTCCAATCCACAGCTGATCACGGGGACAGCACAGGACTGGGCCAGCATTTCATTCTATTGTGCATGGGGTTGCATGAGTCAGGTGCCAACTCAGCGGCAGCTAACACCAACCACAACAACATGATTGCAAAAACCTTAAGAAAAAATTTTCTTGATTGTATCGTAGGCATTGCTGTTCTTAAAGGATGGTTTCTTATTGGCAGTTTGCTCTGTGCCTGGTGGTGTGCCTTTCTGCAAGAGGCTCATGTAAAATCAAGTAATTCCAGTTTGATATACCATGAGCTATAATCAAGGCATAAACTGGATATTAAAGGAACACAGAGGAAGAAATATGTTCACTGAAATAAGATTTAGCTTGCAGGACAAGTGGAAGTTTGCTAGATGTGAGTGAGAAACATCCCCCTGTGGCAGTGTTGCTTACTTGACTGTCAAGGTTAATCCAACTGATCTGTTTGCTTCCTTGCTTGTCTCCTTCCCCCTCTCCACTTCTGAAGCTAACTTATTGGTTAAAGATGATAACTCAGCTAGAGGAAGATTCTTCCTTCCACAGATGGATTCTAGAATATGGATGAGAGGACCCAGGGGAAGCATGTAGGACAAGCAGGAAGGAGGAAAAAATCATTGTTGTGAACAAAACATACGTCTGTATTTCATGATTTCAGTACTATTACAAAAGGAAATTAACTTTCTGCCTAAGCACAATAACAATTTTTTATTGTGAATTTAAGCTCGGAAAAAAGTACAGAAAATAATCAATATTCTTGTACCTTCCTCTTAGATAAGCATTGTACTTCCATTTTGCCACATTTCTTTCAGATTTTATTACAAAACAACAAAGTTTACGGATACTGCTGAAAGCCCTATGCCTTTTTCATCTTATTCTCTCCAAATGTTACCATTATCTTTAAGTTGGTATCTATTAGCCCCATGCATGTTTTTGTTCTTTTACTGTATGTGAATTTTTCCATAAACCATACTAAACTTGTACTTAAATTGTTTCATTCAACCCAAAATAATGTTTTGGGAGATTTATCAATGGTAGTACATATAGATGTAGTTAACTTTGGTAGGATGTTAAATCCTACAAATATTTGGTAGAGCAGGTTGACAGTACTGAATAAATTTTAGAGAATGCATATCCTAGAACCCAGCAATTCCACTTCTAGGTGTAATCTTAAAAAATTCTCACACATGTGCAAAAAGATGTGTGTTAAGGTTGTTCATAGCAGTGATTTTGATAGTGAAAACATGGACGTAATATAAGTATCAGTTTATTTTTGCTGACGCAGTGGTTAAGAGGTTGGCCACTAACCAAGAGGCTGACAGTTTGAAACCACCAGCCACTCCTTGGAAACCCTATGGGACAGTTCTGCTTTGCCCTATAGAGTCACTATGAGTCAGAATCAACTTAACAGCAACAAGTTTGTTTGTTTTTTTTTGGTTTTATTTGTCCATTACTAAAATGGAAAAATAATGGAATACTATACAGCAGGTAAGGAGTCCTGGTGGTGCAACAGTTAAGTGCTTGGCTGTTAACCGAAAGGTTAGTGGTTGAACCAACCTAGCAGCTCTGTGGGAGAAAGACCTGGTGATCTGCTTCCATAAAGATTACAGCCAAGAAAACCCTATGGGGCAGTTCTACTGTCATATGGGATTACCACGAGTCGGAATTGACTAGACGGCACCCAATGACAACAGCATGCAGCAGATGGTGTCCTTGGGTGGTACAAATGACTCCTAGCTGAAAGCTTGGCGATTCAGACCCACACAGAGGAGCCTCAGAAGTAAGGCCTGGTGATCTGCTTCCCAAAGGTCACAGCCTTGACAACCTTATGGAGCTGTTTTACTCTGCACACATGGGGTCACTGAGTCAGAATCAACAGCAGCTAACAATGACAACAATAATACAGCAGATAAAATAGCACTTTGATAAAACAAATTATGGTAGTCTTAGAAAATTATCAAACTATCAAGTACGTATAAATCCACAAACAATACTTGGGAAAACCTAGGTATGAATAATTTTTTTAAAGGATGAAACACTTTATAAAACAAGGCATATACTCTTATCTTTCACCATGATTTTTACATAGTCTGTTTCTCTTTTAAACCACTGTATTGGGATTGCAGGAAATAATTGCAGGAAAAAATAAGGCATCTTCAAAAGAGATAAAAAACAAACAAAAAACCTATTGCCATTGAGTCCATTCCAGCTCATAGTGACCCTAGAGGACAGAGTAGAACTGCTCTGTCAGGTTTCCTAGGCTGTAATCTTTATGGAAGCAGACTTCCACATACTTCTCCTGCGGAGCTGCTGGTGTGTTCAAACCAGACTTTTTGGTTAGCAGCCGAGCACTTAACCACTGCACCACCAGGGCTCCTTTCATAAGAGACAGAGTTTAATAAATAGGCGCAATCTACTTTGCAATTTATGCTCTAACGTCTTTATGCAATGCTGGTTGGCAACTCTTTGTACTATATTTTAGTGGATCATAATCAGAGAAGTTCTTTAAACTAGTGTATTCATGGGGTTTCTGTTTTCAGAAAATCTGACATGTTAAAACATGCTTAAAACATGTAATAAACTGAGGATTTCTCAAAACAGAAGTATACTTGAATTTATAATTGGAAACACTTTTGCATAGGGACACTCTGCAGTGTCTTAAATATGATTTAGTATAGAAAATTGATTTCTTTCAATGCTTCAGGAAGACATCTATTGCATAAAGAAGTACATCTATACTTTGAAAGGTAGTAGTTTTAAATACTAAAGAATGATTGAACTTCAGCACAACATATTAGTAACAGTAGTGATAAACTGTACTGAAGATGAGGATAACCAGGTTACTGCCGGCCCTTCCAAAGCCTGATATTTGCAGTCAATCATGATTTCTTTGTTCATTTCCATATTTTGACATGTTTATGACTGTAAAGCTGAGATAATGTTCTTTTAAGTCATTCTGTAGCACTAATATCTTATAAATCAGGTGATCATTAAAGTCAAGCAAGGTTTATTTAGTTCTGTGATTTCATTCTACTTAAAAATTCATTTAGCGACCTTTCCCCTGTGAAACAGTGTTTCAGTACTTTTTCAAAATAGCCAATTCTGCAGCTATATTTTGATGGTTGTTTTTACCAGTCATTTCTCCATTTACTTATGTTTGAGATCTTACCAATTATGCTTTTCTGGATACCATTTGAAATGTGGAGGGAGCAGGTGAGATGCAGGAGAGAGAGGAAGGACCAGAAAGAATAATTAAAGAATCGAATAACTCACAGTGGCTCACAACTGTGTTTATTTCAGCAGCTTCTTCTGCTGAAGTTTGGAATACAGATTCTAGGTTTATTCCTGAAAGATTCTAGGTTTATTCACTTTTATTTGAACTACATGCAAATAATGCATGTGATGATGATAAAACCAACTGTAATCCAAGATAAATTTCAGAATTGGAGAAATTAGAAATAATTAACATAAAAAATTCTTCCGGCTTGTGTGAAAAATAAATAAGGCAGGGGTGATGAAGAAATAATTGTTGCTGAAAGGCAAAGGGAATAAATCAAGAGAACAAAATTGAAGTTTTAAGACATGAATCTAGTTACTGCAGTGACATTGATGTTTACATTTTGAACCATTTAGTTATGGCTCTCACCTCTGCTGCGTGGTTTCGTTAAAGGAGTTCTTGACAAAACAAGATGCCTTTTAAAAATTGATGTGTGCAGTTGATTTCCACTCAATGTCCAATCAAGTCAGTATTTCCATGATAAAGTTATTCTTTGTCTTAAAACTGAAATATGTAAATCACCACTAAAAATTAAGGTATTTATATATTCATGTTATTATTTATGTTATGATTTTTAGGGGACTCTTCAGGCATTGTCAGAAGAAGGGAGGGGGAATGTCAGATTATTAGAGATTAATGAGAGGTGGTTTTTGTAGAAGTTGGAGTTGTAATTTCCCCAAAACTTGTGCTAATTTTTTGCCAAGTTTTATATCAACTGACCAACCAAGATTAAATATTCATTTGTCCTGTCACAGCACATATGAACATATTGACAGATATGAAAGGAGAATAAATGTTCCATGACAATTTGGAATAGACTTATGTTTTCTTAAGGATTAATTATGATTAAAAAGGCAGACTAGGATTCACAATAATGCAATTGTCATAATTAGAGGGAAGATCTATTTCTTATTGGAGATGTCAGAAGGCGTCCATTCTAACACTGTTTCGTCTGAAGCTTATACATAAGGATGATTCTTTGGAAAGACTAGAGGTGGGATGGTGCATGAATGGTTAAATATCTAGATCAGCTAGGTCAGGGCCAGATCAGTGGTTAAATACTGACAAACTGCCATTTAGAGACTTTCAAATTGCTCCAATGGCCAAAAGGGGATTGAAACAATTCCTTTATTTATGCCAGCTTGGCTCTTCTCTTGACTTCTAAAACTAATGATTTAGGTCAAAACTTTTTTTACAAGAGAGTTAAATTATCCTACTTGGTTGCTTATATCATCAAGTTAATTAAAAGATCGTCAAATCCTCCACTCATTGTGAGCTAAATATTAAAACTGAAGAACAAAATATGGCTCTGTGAATCTGAAGAATTTATAATTTGATGAGTTGAAGTTTTATTTAATGTAAGAATCATTTCCACATAGTTTTGATCCTTAACCACATACTTGATTTATGTTGAGATGAAATGACTAATATGAACTCAGGTTAATTTGAACAGTCAGCATAATATAGACAAAGCTAAATACTCTTATATTGGAGTATCTCCCCATTACTTATACTGTTAGATTAAATTTCTGTGACCAAATATTTAACATTATTGAATCTGTTTCAAGCATTGTGCTTTCCATGCACATGCCTTACTTTTCATTCATACTGAATTGCTCTTTATTTCTGCTTCTTCATCTATAAAATGGAGATAGTAACTAGACCCATTTCAAAGGCTTGTTTAAGGATTAAATAAAATCATTTACATAAAGCACTTAGAATAGAGCAGCAGAGAGTAAGCGCTCAATCAATGTTAGGATATTAATATCAGCAATTTAGATAATCAAAAAAAATCATATGAAACCAGTTGCCACCAAGCTGAAACCTGATTGATGGCAATCCCATGTGTGTCAGAGTAGAATTGTGCTCCATGGTGTTTTCAGTGGTTGATTTTTTGGAAGTAGATCACCAGGCCTTTCTTCTGAGGTACCTCTGGGGGGATTTGAATTGCCAACCTTTAGGATAGCAGCTGAGCATGTTAATTGTTTGTACCACCCAGGGAGTGCACAGTCATATGAGGCAGGTATTATTGTCATCCCAATTTTTAAATGAGCAGGTAGCTCACACAGCTAGTACCTGGCAAAGCTGAGATGCAGACTCAGTTCTGTTTGGTTCCAGAGTCTAATCTCTTACCTTCATTCCAAGAGCTAAGTAACTATAAAAATTTTAATTTAACATAGTCCAAGTTTTTTAAACTAGCAATGCCATAAATAATCCCATCTCTACTATTACTTCCCTAGCTCAGGCCATTCAACTATTTCCCATTCAGTTTTTTTTTTTTTTAAGCAAATTTAAATCAAGTTTAGCTGGAGTTTCTACTTTAGAACACAACTTCCAATACTGTGGTTCTCAACCACAGTATCAGTGGTTAGATGTGTCACAGGTCATTTTACTCATTATAGCAGATACAAGAGTATTCCTAAAACAACATCTCATTCATTCCCTTTGAGCCCTACAGAGAGCATATAGGGCTCAAAGGGAATGAATGAGATGTTGTTTTAGGAATACTCTTGTATCTGCTATAATTTGCTTAAAAAGTCATTTGTAACCTTCAGTTCTTTATTGTACTGTTTTACTGGAATGAGTAAAATGTCATCTACCATGATTAAAGGATCCAGAGTGGCCGAGCAAGCCCACTCCTCAGCTAAACCTTTACTGAGGTTTTCCCTGTACCTTACCTGAGCAGATTAAAAAAAAAAAAAAAAAAGGATTAATGTACCTAAAATCATCAGATACTGTCTTAAGTTCAGGACCAAAACACTATGTTTTCGTTCTTCTATTTTCAGACTAATTGCTGTTTACTAAGTTTATTAACGGTTTCAGCTCATTTTAAAGATACAGTAGCAACATCAACAAAAAAGTTCTGGTGGGCCTTTAAAACTCAAAATATGGAGGGGAGGAGGGAGATTCCTAGTAGCTTCAGTTACTAAAAATTACTCTGAGAAGATTGAGAAATTATATTTTGGTGCACTTTGTATAAAAGACTTTTTGTTAATTACCAGCTCAGGATAAAAGGATGTTTACTTAAAGCTTTAGAGTCATTAAAATTTAGTGAGGCAGTCCAGGAAGTCAGCCATTTTTTAAATTTTTGTGTAGTTGTTCAAAGGTGAAACTTAATGGATACTCACGCATGAAGTTTAAAGCTTTTTTTGTACCAACTTTAGACCCTCTGAAACAAATTCCTCTTAGTGTAACCTCAAAAATACTACTTTAGGCCTTTTTTTTTACTTCTGAAAAGGCAAGTACCAAATATTGTGATACCAGTTTTGCAAATAAAATACTGTCAAAGAATTAATAACAAATTTGGTAGTTTTGTAAACAGCAGTACTGTGAACTCTGTAGTTTGGTATTATTTTTTGCTGCATACGTGTGAAGGAAATAATAGAATATTGTAGACTGGATTTATACATAGTTAATAAATTCTGTACAGCCTATTACATCACTATTAAAGAGAACATTCAATGAAGCAGATTATTATAGGATAATTCAAAGCAAGTACAATATTATTTTCTTGGCTCTTCTTAATTTGTATGTATTGTTCTAGAGTACCCTTTTGGAGGAAAGTTAATATTCACAAATTAATGACTGTTCAATGAACACATTGTGAGGTGAGGTGGGGCAACGTGAAGGGCTGCTTAGATGAAAGGTAGGGGTCAAATGCAATCCCCAATTCATGTGGCTCAGGGGAAATAAAGGTGGGCATTCCTGAATTATTGGCCAACCTTAAGGAATGCAAGGTTTCTTTCTTTCTTTTTCCTTTTTCTAAAGGAGTATAATATATAAAAAGGTTTAGAAAACAGGTAATTTTTTGCAAGTGATAAAAGAATATAAAATATTGGGATGTTGCAATAAATAGCTATGGTTCAAGTAGAGAGAGATGTGTTTTCTAATTTCAAGGAACAAAAACTCCCTTTGTTTGACTTCAGTGTCTGTGGAAATACTCTTAAGACTTAACCCTGAGGACTGCATGCAGCATCAGATAAGTTTTGATGTTCTTCTCCCATGTCCTCAGCATGTGAGCCATTCAGATCATCAGAACACGCAGATATAGACTTGAGTTCTAATTGTCAAGCAGTGTGCATTTCTCTAGACTTCATTGCAATTGAAAAAAAAAGTGACTTTTACAGTATAATTTCACTTCATAAAGCTACACTTTTGGCAGATCCAGGTGAAAAATCTTATTTGTTATTGCTCCAACTGTTCGGCCTTTTCACTTCCCTAAAATCACTCCTTTTAAAAATATTTTACTAACCTTTCTTCTCCTCTCCATCTCTGCCATCAATGGCCTTACTCAGGTCATATTCAACACTCTCCCGGTTAAACCTTCTCCTAACTGGATTGTTCCTCCTCCACTCCATCCTCTGCATGAGACAGTGGTCTACTGAGGATGCAGATCCATGGATGTCATCCCCCTTCCCAAGCCCTGCAGTGGCTCCCCGTGACCAAGAGACAGAAAACAAGCTCTAATTACAGCAGATCACACTGCTTGTGGTCAGGAAGGCTCTGAGATACTCAGCTCCAGCAACCTGAACTGCTTACAGTTTCCTGCCCTTAGCTATTGCCTTTACCAGTCCTACACCCTTAGTGCCCTTCCTCTTTCCTTTCACAGGCAGTTCCCAGATTATGAATGAGTTCTGTTCCTAAATCCGTCTTTAAGTCGAATTTGCAGAGAAGTCAGAACAGTTAGGTACGGTTCATATCTAACATCAGTTAGTCAAATGTTTCTTAGTATATAGCATATAGTGTACCTTTCCATACATAAAAACATTAAAGAAACACTTCTAGATGCACTAAAATATCTTTAACATAATAATACAATAATAATAATAATATTTTGATGCATGTCACAAAGCATCACCCGTTTGTTATTATGAACCATTGTATGTTCTTCAAATTTTTTATATAATAGGCTTTACGGGATTAGTTCATAACTACGGGTTGTATGTAAATTGGACGTTGGTAATCTAGGGGCTGCTGGTACTCTAATTCATTTTTCCTTTTAGACTCAGCTTCCATGTAGCCTGCTTCAGAGGTGGGTTGGGTGGCTGGCCCTTGTCTGTGAATCTATGTCCTGGGCATATCTGAATTAGTGTACTAACATGTAGTTTTGTAATATTTGTTAAGCATCTGCTTCCTCCAGTAGATTGTGAACTTTTGGGGGATAGGAATGATGGCATAAAATCCAATGACACCAGAAGGGCTGAAAATATCTATTTAAACCATCTCTTAAAAAATATTTTATTTGGCTAGAACTGAAGTACACAGACTTAAAATCTTGCAAAGAAGCCAGTGCAGTCCATAAACTAAGAAGTTCGGGGGGTTTAGCTGTATGTCAGCATTTTTACATATTCCTTCATCTAGATCTGATTTTTTTTAAAGCATCTTTCCATTTATCTAATTATGTCTGCAATGTGTGCTTTGATTTTCAACTAAATTGCAAGAATGTACAGGACACTGGGAAAGAAGCACTTACCCAGGATGAGGACATTTGATACATTTGTTGTTCCTGTGGAACTTGTAAAACTATTCGTTCTAAGAGATTTTCTCTTAAAGTAAGATTTTAAAAAGGGAAAGTTTAATCAGTGATTTGCTTGGACTACCTTGAAATACCAATATTTTGTGCCACATTTTTGTGGGCCTTAAAAAATAGGGCCACACTATACTTCTCTATGAAAATAAAAGTTAGTTTAGTTCTCTTTGAATGCTGATAACTGTTCATAACATAAAGTATGCTTTTCTTTTCATAATTGAGTTTTGGGGGAATCATTTCCTATTTTCTTTATTTTATGTATACAATTATAAATCTTTAGAAAAAATATTCCACCCTGTATTTATATATTTTATATTACATATATGTGTATTTCCTCCTATATTTATGAGATGATAATCAGATCATGTCAAATTTATTTAAAAAGCTTGTTTTCTAAAGCCCACAAAGACCAAACCAAAATATTTGGAAATTCATTATTTAAGTCTTTAAATAATATGTTCACAACATGAATGTTCTCTTTATATCTCTATAAATTGCCCTGTTTCTAATTTCTCAGAGATTACCCAATAAGAACCGTGAAAGGATAAAGCCTTCCATGTTTCTCATCATGGAAAAGATTAGTACGTGCATGAAAGAAGTGCTCAGTACAATAATGACTTTGCTTAGTATGATGTATTTAGATTTTGCAAAAATTAAAATCATATATAGAATGATATATGCCAGGAGCAATTTTATGATTTGAGGGGCTCGGAGCCCTGGTGGCACAGTGGTTAAGAGCTTGGCTGCTAACCAAAATGTTGGCGATTTGAATCCACCAGCCACCGCTTGGAAACCCTGTGGGGCAGTTCTACTCTGTCCTGTAGGGTCACTATGAGTCGGAATCGACTTGACAGCAATTGGTTTGGTTTTTTTGGTTTCCTAATAAGAAGGGGACATAAATATGAGTTTAAACTTCCCATATGCCTTGTTCTTGCTTTTTAAAAAGATAACCTTAGTTTTTCTCAAAAATAGTT
Organism: Trichechus manatus latirostris; assembly: GCF_000243295.1. Taxonomy (NCBI): domain Eukaryota; kingdom Metazoa; phylum Chordata; class Mammalia; order Sirenia; family Trichechidae; genus Trichechus; species Trichechus manatus. The sequence continues at coordinate 11,160,332 of NW_004444019.1, forward strand.
GTTGTAAATGGTGAAAGTTATTTCAAGTTATATAAAATTTAAAGTTTCCTCTTTGCTTAAAATGATCATTTCTGTAACTAGAAGCTTTTTTAAACACAGAATTCTATTATTTGACCTCTGTCTGTCTCTGGCTTCCCATTCTCTCCTACTGCCAATCTGTTGATTCAGTGATACTATGTAGAATATTCTGTGTTCCTTTTTCTTCTCTACTCCATTAAGTTTATTGCATTTAAAAGATAATTAGAATGCTATTACATTAAATATAGAAGTTATTTACAGAGAAGATGTTACAATTGTAGATTTTATTATATCCTCCCTCAGTTCTGAAACAGAGAGAGGCGTTCCACTGCTTACACAATACCTTAACCCAATTTTCAAGTTATTTCTGACTTGATTCTTTCATGGTGTCTTTACTCCAAATAAACTGAATTAGTCAGCGTTTCTCCAACAATTTCTGTTCTTTTCTGCTGCTCTGCATTTGCTCAATCTATTTTTCCACTTCATGTGCTTCTCTCTGATTTCGAACCCAAATCCCATCCACATCAATCCCTTTAACCATAGAATGAGGGATGGCATTCTTGACCCTTGAACCCTGGGTGTCCTAAATAACTGCTTATTCTGTTGGGTTTAGATGGAAGTTGTGAGATCAGATATTCTGGATAATTAGAATTCACTACATGTCTATCAATCATCAGTAAGTTTAAACAACAGAAGATGACCTAGAATATGTCTTTATAGTGAGAGCATTTACTTTTTATCTCGGGGTTTGAATAGGACAGACATCCTTTGCCGAGATACAAATGGTAGAATTGCCTCTGTAGGGTAGAAGAAATACTTGTTGCTTCCCTGTAGAGTCTTCATGCTTTCTTAAGAGTAGGGAAGTTTAAGTAGATCTGGGTTGAAATGCTGAAGTGTCTTTAATTGTGTAACTTCTTAAAAATATGCCTAGAGGTTTTACTGTCAAAGTAGTTTTTAGATAAAACACAACCAATAACTTAATTTCTCCTCCAGTAAGATTTTGTGGCCCCTTTAGAAAATAAGATAGGTGAAAAAATTTCAAAGCAGTTATCTGTCCTGATTTTTAACATAAAAAGAGCTGTCAGATTTTATTCCTTAATTACTTTAATCTGGGAGATAATTTGTTATATTGTTACAATGTTGACAGACTCACATTTCTTGAAATAAATGATCAAAATAAGAAGTCTAGTATAAGATAAAAAAGTTTTATCCTTTTTGATTCTGCTGTTTTACCAAGAAATATGAGTTTTTTGTGTGAAAAGTTAAACAAAAGAAACAATGGTATACTGTTAAAATGAGGTATTACACTTGCATGAATTGATTTTACAGTAAGTATTTGAAAAATGTTCGTGAAGAGCTTGGTTAATTTACTTTGGAATTTTGGTTAAATGAGGCAGCAGAAAGTCAGAAATATTAAAAACCATAAAAATTAAATTTGATTAAAATGCTACTCAAAACGTAGGTGTATTTTTTCTTTTATAATGAATTATTGAGTGGTTCAAAAAGAAGCACTTTATTGGCCACTGTTAATCTGGCTATTTTTGTCTCTCCTTTTATTAAAGTAGAAGCACTAGATATTCTGAGTCTACACAGTGGATAAAGAGTATTTTATAGGGTCTTAAAGGCTTGCGAGCAGCTGTCTAAGTTACATCTATTGGTCTTATCCCACCCAGAGCAAAGAAGGATGAGAAAAACCAAAGACACAAGGAAAATAAAAAAAGTACTAAAGGACCAAATGAACCAGAGACTCCACCGGCCTGAGACCAGAAGAACTAGATGGTGCCCGGCTACCACCAATGACTGCCCTGACAGGGAACACAACAGAGTCCTGGACAGAACAGGAGAAAAATGTAGAACAGAATTCAAATTCATGTAAAAAGAACAGACTTAACGGTCTGACAGAGACTGGAGGAACCCTTGAAACTATGGCCCCGTATGCTCTGTTAACCCAGAACTGAAACCATTCCTAAAGCCCACTTTTCAGACAAAGATTAGACAGGCCTAATAATACATGTAAGGAATGTGCTTCTTAGTTCAGTCAAATATATGAGACCAAATGGAAGACTCCTGGCCAAACGCAGCATGACAAGGCAGGAAGGGACAGGAACTGGATGAGTGGACACAGGGAACCCAGGGTGGAAAGCAGGAGCGTGCTGTCACATTGTGGGGATTGCATCCAATGTCACAAAACAATACGTGTATAAATTTTTGAATGAGACATTAACTTGAACTATAAACTTTCACCTAAAGCACAATTTAAAAAAATGTTTTGTGTGTAGGTAAGGAGATTCTGATAAATTAAATATTTTATGAAGTATCCATTAACAACAGAAATGTAGCAGATATCTGTTCTAAGGTAAAAATAAAAAAAAGATGTCTTTATTCCTTAGACATTTACTGGTGCTTCCCCTGTGACAGGCACTGTGGTGAACATTTAGGATGTAGAGATGAATAATACACTCTTAGCCCTCAGAGATTTACAGTCCAGTGGGAGTAAATAGATCTGTAACCAAATGAGTGCAGTAGAAACAACATATGCTTTGTGGATGTGTGTATGGGATATAGTGGAAGCACACAAACAATGACCTTACTCTGCCCATGGCTTTGTAGTGTGTTCTAAATTATTTATAATATATGCTATATTTATATAAATTCATATTATATCTCTATAAACACATATCACTGTAATTGTAAAATTCTGAGTACATATGCAGCATTCATGTTTTTAATCAGTTTTATGAGTAACAGTCCATTGCCATTGGTTTCATATTCTTTTCATTGCCCTAATCACTTCTTGATATTAGATTAAGTGTGACAGCACATCAACTCCTTTAAACAGTAAACCAGACACACACCCATTGCTGTTGAGTCAATTCCAACTCATAGTGATCCAATAGGACGGAGTAGAACTGCCCCATGGGATTTCCAAGGCTTGAAATCTTTATGGAAGCAAACTGCCACATCTTTCTCCTGTGGAGCAACTGATGGGTTGGAACCACTGACCTTTCAGTTCTCAGCTGAGCGCTTATCCACTGCACAACCAGGGCTCCTTCCTTTAAGCAATAGGTTCTTTATTTAGGTCATTTCCTAATGTGGTATACTAACATGGTTTTATAGTGGCCTTGAAAGCATCAAGAGGACTTCCTAAGTATCTAAATTAAAACCAAGGCAGAATACCATAAAGGAGAATGTGAATACTGCACCTTTTTTTAATATTCATAAAAAGAAAAGTACAGAATAGTTTTCCTACAGTAATCCACACCATTAGAGATTATAAAGTGTCATTTTTGTCTGTTCCCTTCTTGTCAAATGAACAATACTTACAACCACAGGTAATAATTTTCTATGCTCATTCATATTCATAAACATGAAGACACCCACACCAATATGATCATTGTATCTGTGTTATACCTAAGACACTTTCAAGAAAATTTTGTTACTTAATTGTTTCTTGGTTTATATATCAGGGAGATGCCTGGCTAACATGGTCATACAAGCTGTGGGTGTGTTCCATGTGTGTGCACCTGTTTAGACATGTGTATCAGTCGGTTTCCAGTTGGAAATGGCAATTAGCTACTTTGTAAATGGTTTTTGGATTTGCATCTATATGCACAAAGCCACCTGCTTTTTCAAAATGTTGACCATTTCCACTACTAAATGTGAAATGTTGAATTTCATAAATGTTGCCTATCCCACTAGAGAGCCAGTGTTGATAAATACTCTTAACTATCAAGGCAGAAGTCCCTCATTAAGTTAACATAAATCAGTGTCAATTTTTCTTCATATTAGAGGTGTTCTGGATGTGATCACTGTTGTCACTGTTGTCTCACTTGTAGGCATTGTTGTTGTGTGCTGTTGAGTCAATTCTGACTCCTAGCAACCCTAGAGGACAGAGTAGAACTGCCCTGTAGTGTTTCCAGAGAGCGGCTGGTGGATTCGAACTGTTCACCTTTTGGTTGGCAGCCTAAGCTCTTAACCACTTGGCCAGCAGGGCTCCCTGTAGGCAGTAGCCAGTTTTTGGTTTGTTTTTTGCATGTGTGTGTGTTTTTCAGAAGTTTTAAAAAATGATATTATTATGCTTTCATACAGATTCAGTAGGAAATGAATTAAATTTATATTTGTTAAGTGAAATGAATATTATTGAAAACCATCCAAAAATAGCCTTTGAGATAAATTATACTAAGATAAAATACTTAAGAATGTTCAATTTATTCTGTGATCCCTGAATCTCCTGGAATTTAAATTATACTTTAACCTGATGATAGTTAATTTAGAACAGAATAGAAACTAGATACCAATTGTAATTTTTATATGTACATGTTTAATCATTTGGCAGCCACAGAACTTCGTAATAAAATCTGAATCAAAAAGTTTTTTTTTTTTGCGTTAACAATCCACAGCAGGCGGACAAGTGCTCTGGGACAAGCTGACATTCAGACATTTACCCAGTCATCTAGCACAGGCAAAAGTCTGAACTTCTCTTAGCCCTTGACCCAAGTTCAGCTCCAAAACTGTAGTTCTTCCCTGTTTAAAATTTAGAGCTTCTCATTTCCTCCATTTCTCTCTCACAAGTCCTAATGCTGCAGTCCCCACCGGGGCTCACTCACATTATCAGCCTTCAAACCTGCTGATCCAGGACGTCAGACCACTTTAGCAAAAAGTCACGCCTCCTCTTGAAGTTCCAGCTAAAGTTTAAGAAACCCACCTCCTGCTTAGCCATACTTTTATTTGCTGCCCATTGACATCCTGTCATATTTCCCAAGTAAGCCCCTAAAGCATTCTCTTCATCCTTTATTTCTTTGGTTTCTCTCGCACTCTTAGCCCTTTGGACCTTTGCATATATGTTCTCCATGCCACAAAAAAGGTACTTTTCTCCTCATTTTGCCTTTCATAATCCCATCCAGCCAGCAGAACCAATTCCAAGTCCTTTTTATGAAGTTCTCCTAGGGATCTCCACTACTCTGGTTGCTTTGTAACTCACCAAACCCATTGCTGTCAAGCTGATTCCAACTCATAGCAACCCTATAGAACAGAGTAAAACTGCCCCATAGGGTTTCCAAGGAGCAGCTGGTGGATTCGAACTGCCGACCTTTTGGTTAGCAGCTGAGCTGTTAACCACTGCACTACCAGGGCTCCTCTAACTCACCAAAATATTTATTAGCAAGCCAGGATATCTAGGACTCAGTGGCATGTGTCTTGTGCTGTGCTCTAATGATACCATCTCTGTAATATGATCTCAGCTTTTTAAGGCAAGGAGTGTATCTTATTTTTCTCTTGATCACCACTTACAATACAAAGGGACAGAGCTGGCACTAAGAAAATACTCGTTTATTGAGTGGGTTACAAGATTATTATGAAACCTTAAAATCAGTGGTTCTCAATCAGGACGATTTTGCCCCTTCAGGAATATTTGACAATGTCCGGAAATATTGTCGTTATCACATCCAGGGAGGAGGTATTACTGGCAGCTGGTGAGTGGAAGTCAGGATCCTATTAAACATTCTACAAAGTGTAGCACAGCACCCACAACAATTATCCAACCCCCATAATGTCAACAGTGCCAAGTTGAGAAACTCTTTTTTAGATGTTGTTAAGTGCTGTCGAATTGGTTCCAACTCATAGAGACCCTGTGTACAACAGAACAAAACACTGCCTAGTCCTACACCATCCTCACAATCATTGTTATGCCTGAGCCCGTTGTTGCAGCCACTGTGTCAGTCCATCTCATTGAGGGTCTTCCTCTTTTTCACTGACCCTGTACTTTACCAAGCATGATGTCCTTCTCCAGGGACTGATCCATCCTGATAACATGACCAACGTATGTGAGACATAGTCTCCCATTCTTGCTTCCAAGGAGCATTCTGGTTGTACTTCTTCCGAGACAGATTTGTTCATTGTTTTGACAGTCCATAGTATATTCAGTATTCTTTGCCAACACCACAGTCTGAAGACGTCAATTCTTCTTTGGTCTTCCTTATTCATTGTCCAGCTTTCGCATGTTTATGAGGCAAGTGAAAACACCATGGCTTGGGTCAGGCGCATCTTAGTCTTCGAGGCGACATCTTCACTTTTCTACACTTTAAAGAGGTCTTTTGCAGCAGATTTGCCCAGTACAACGTATCTTTTGATTTCTTGACTGCTGCTTCTGTATTGATGTGGATCCAAGTAAAATGAAAATCCTTGACAACTTCAATCTTTTCTCCATTTATCATGATGTTGCTTATTGGTCCAGTTGTGAGGATTTTTGTTTTATTTTGTTGAGGTATAATCTGTACTGAAGGCTGTGGTCTTTGATCTTCATCAGTAACTGCTTCAAGTCCTCTTCACTTTCAGCAAGCAAGGTTGCGTCATCTGCATAATGCAGGTTGTTAAGGAGTCTTCCTCCTATCCTGATGCCACATTCTTCCTCATATAGTCCAGCTTCTTGGATTATTTGCTCAGCATACAGACTGAATGAGTATGGTGAAAGGATACAACCCTGACGCACACCTTTCTTGACTTTAAACCACGCAGTGTCCCCTTGGTCTGTTTGAATGATTGCCTCTTGATCGATGTACAGGTTTCTCATGAGCACAATTGAATGTTCTGGAATTCCCATTCTTCGCAATGTTATCCATAATTTGTTGTGATCCAAACAGTTGAATGCCTTTGTATAGTCAATAAAACAGCTTAAATAGATGTTACATTTAACTCTAAGCAATTGAGAATCTTATAGTTCCTCTTAAAAAAAAAAAAAAGCACTTCTAGAGATTCAGCTATGGAACACACATATCTGCAATTCCCCTTTCTTCTCACTTTTTATGGAGGATCAAAGAAATTCTCTAGAGATACCCAGAGGTGATTTGAAAACTTAGTTCTTTAAGCCCTTACATGGCTACCAAACAATAAAATCAAAGATAAACTGATTCTGCACTGTATTTATAAAAATACAATAGGAACTCCATTTAACCCTTTAATAGCAGCTATCTTTACTCTTCCTAAATTTACTTTGATCCATGTATTCAGCAGTCTTTACCCTTTCTTATTGCTATTACCTCCTGTAATAAGTTTTTTTTTAATGTATTTCTTGAGATTTAAAATTTAGTTATAGCTAAGTGGCAAAGAATTTGTGAATTTGATTTTTTCAAATAGTTTCTCATATTAAGACATATTTTATATGTATTAAGTTGTGAAATTGAAAGAAGTCAGAGTTGAAAGAAAGTTTTGGAAAAATTTTTGAAGTGAAAAAGGAATAATTATTTTTGCTCTTTTTAAAGACATGAAATTACTTGGAAATTTACCCTTTTCCAAAGAAAAAACTAGTTACATTTGAGCATAATAAACAAATTAAAAAAAAAACAACAAAAACTTTCTTCTAGGTGGAAAGACAAAATAAAATGGCAGTAGGTGTGGTTCTTCTTTTGGCTCATGCCCTTTTCAGCTAGTAAACAGGTTCCTATCAGGATGTTTTGGAGGAGAAAGAACACAATACTCTAAGAACTCAAAAATGTTAGATATGTAGTTTTTATTAACATACACCCATTTTGACAGATTCCAAAATAAGAAATTGTCTAAATATAATATTGATCAGTTTTCCTTCATTTTAAGATTCTCTAAAAATAAAACAGGCATAGAGAACGTATCCACTTTCTTAAAAGTACTTGGTTTGGAGTAGGAGTGATTCTAAATGTGTGCTTTTATTGCCTTGTTTTTAAGACATTTATTTCAAACCATACAAAACATCTAAATAATTTGGTCCTGGAATCCCATTCACTGGTGAACTAAAAAGACCATCCAGATGAATAATAATCTGGGATTACTTTTGGTCCTTGGAAAGGAAATATTTCTAGAAATACAAATACTGTTTTTCTCATTCTCCTGTAATTTTCATAGCACATTGATGGCAGTTTTATGGCCCCTAACAGAGATTTGGCCCAGAAAAGACCTGCTTAAACTGAGGGCGCACCCCGGCAAAATCAAAATGAATTGTGAAATAGCTAGAAATGCTACGACTTCTCTTCATGTTCTGCAAATAGGTTCAAGATGTTTTCTATAAACTTTCACTACTTTTGCTTTTATTTTTTTTTTTCATTCATTCATTCAGCAAATATTTATTAAGAACATACCATGTGCCAGCTACTAGGCCTTAAGTGCCAAGTCAGTGGTGAGTATAACAGATATTCTTCTTGCACTGTAGAGATTATGGTCTAGTGGGGCAAACAGATATGAATCAAATAGCCATACAAATAAGCAGATTCATTTAATTATTCACAACCTATGTACTGAATGCCTCCTGTGTTCCAAACTCGTTCTAGGCTTGGGGATACTGTGCCTGAACCCATGAAGTTTACATTCTGATGGGCAAAAAAAAAAACCCACTGCTGTCGAGTCGATTCCGACTCATAGCAACCCTATAGGACAGAGTAGAGCTGCCCCATAGAGTTTCCAAGGAGCAGCTGGTGGATTTGAACTGCCGGCCTTTTGGTTAGCAGCCATAGCTCTTAACAACTATGCCACCAGGATTTCCTGGGCAAATAAGACTGTAAAAAAAGATAAATGAATAGGAATTATCATGGCAAGTGGTCCTATGGGGGAGAAAAGCAAGCTATGTGAGGGCCTAGAAAGTTTAGGGGTTGGGGAAGTATGTCAGAATATGTTCTATGGTCAGGGTAGACCTCTCCAAGGGGATAATATTTGAACAGAACCCTGAATGGAGGGAGGGAGCCATGAGAAAAAGATTACAGGTAGCAATATTAGAGGTTGAGCAGGGAGAGCGGAGTGAGTGAGGGGGAGAGTGCTAGATGAAGTCAGAGAGATAAGAAGGGGCACATCTTGTGCATGGCAAACAGTTTTGGTCATTATAAACTGTGAAAAGTGCTTTGTAATGAGTACAAGGTGTTAAAAGAACAGGTAACTGGGGGCGTAAACCTAATCTGGGGAGTCAGGGAAGGCTTCCCTAAGGAGGCAACCATTGGGCTGACAACTAAAGAGTGAATAGGAGTTAACCACTTGAAGAGAAGTAGAAGGGAATATCTTGTACGAAGTCTCTACATTTGGAAAGCACATGGCGTGTTTGAGAATCTGAAAGAAAGCCATTGGCTGAAACTCAGCAAGGATGAGAGTGGTCCATGGAGAGATGAAAGAAGTAAAGGGGAAACCAATCATGCAAGGTCTGGTAGGCTCTGTGGAGGATTTCAGTCTTTATCTTCAACGAGCTGACACAAAAATATGTGCATTTTTAAAACATCACTCTGGCTGTGGAGAATTGGAGTACGGAAACGGTGGGTGCAGAGAGACCTGCTCCAAAGGTCCAAGAAGAGATGAGATAGCCTGGAATGGGGTGGTGGCAGTGGAGATGGGGAGAAATGGTTGATACTTAGGGATAAAGTTGACAGGACTTGGGGTTGAGTCGGAAATGGGGGAGGAAGGAGAGGGAATAACAAAGATTACTTATGTGTTTTTGAGCTTTCACATGGAAGGAAGCTGGTGCCATTCTTGATGTAGGGAATGCTGAACTCATGATTTTACCCCCAAACCTGACCAGATCAAGTTTGGACATGTTGAATTTGAGATACTCTGAAAGATCCAACTGGAAAATCAGTAGGTGGAGGAATCTGGAGCTCGGAGAAGAGATAGAGACTAGAGGTATAAATTTGGGGGTCATTAGCATATATAGATATTTGTGTGTGTGTGTGTGTGTGTTTGCTAATGACATATAAATAAATATATGGAGTCCTGGTGGCATAGTGGTTAACAGCTCAGGCTGCTAACCAAAAGGTCGGCAGTTCGAATCCACCAGCCGCTCTTTGGAAACCCTATGGGATGGTTCTGCTCTGTCCCATAGGGTCACTATAAGTCAGCATCAACTCAACGGCAAAGGATTAGCATATAGAGAGAAAGTGAAACCTGTTACAATGTAAATTCCCTGTGGACATGGATTTTGTCTGTTTTGTTCACTGATGTATCTCAAGTGCATGGGATGGTGCCGACATATAATAGGTACACAATAAATAAGTGTTGAATGAATGATTAGGTTACTTAGGGAAAGAGTTTAACATGAAAAAAGAACAGGTCTAGAATGAAATCTTGAAGAATACCAACATGTATAGGCTTTGTTAAAGAGAATGAGCTTACAGAAAAACCAGTAAAGGAATAATCCGAGAGAGGAACAAAATCAGTATAGTCTGATGTTCTGGAAACCAGAGCTATAGTGAGTTTCAAGAAGGAAGGAAAGTCCATCCTCTGGAATGAGTGGCATGCAGCAGCAAGTCTGGCATGAGAATGAACACTTCTGAATCCTGACAGCTAAACGAGCTTTAAAATACTTATATTTGTCACTGTTGTCAATCTTTGAATTTAAGGAAGATTTGATTTCTTATGTGTAAGATTTACTTCAGATAATAGCCTCTTGGAACCACCTTTGGAAACATATCTCTAGCACATTCCCAGTATGGACATATATATATATATTTACATTATCGTACGTTGTATCAAAGATCATGATATGTTGAGATCATAATGACAGTTGGAAACAAAAATGTATTCAAGTAATAGAACACCAATAGATGCTCTTGACAAAGTTCACTTGGAGTCTCCTCTCTGGATGAAAGCTCTCAACCACTTTTTGCCTTACTACCTCCTCCCTCCCCTCCTTTTATTTCAATCTTACTTCCCTGTACTTCTGCATAACAAAGATTTTATTAACTTCATGCATAACCACATGATGAGTCATAATTAAGATTTGGATGAGCGGTAAGGAATAATTTCATTTTGCCATCTGTATGTATACCTTTAAAAAAAAAAGACCAATTTAAAAAACTTTAAATGGTATTCTGGTAAAGATTATTGTATAATTTGTTTAATCCTAGTTATTGTCATACAGATTCTCTGCATTCCAGGATAGCTGTGGGTCACTCTGGGGATTGTGCCTCACACTTATGAGCATGATTTTCTTAGAACTAAATGGGGGTCACAGCTCTCAACCTAGAGATCATGAATATGCAGCAGAAAATCCTGCCTCCCTATCTCATCTGGATAACCTCTTCCTTAAAATGGATAATCCATTCAACTTTTACATATTATTATCTTCAGTAGAAAGAATAAAGAGAAAAGTCATTAATTACTCTTTGGTTTAAATCTAAACTGTAGATGGTAAATATATAGTTTAAGGGATATTTCTCCTCTTCTCTGCTTTATATTTCTTCAACACACTTATCCTACTTGAAATTTTATTGTACACCTTCTCCTTACTTATCAACTATCTCATTATCTGACAGTTCACATTTACAACCGTAGTAAAAAATCTACTATCCAACTATTTTGTGAATTAACTATGTACGTCTGGCAATAATGAATGCCAAGGTGTTAGGTGAGAGTAATGCTGGCTTTACATGGTTAAGGTTATGTGTCAACTTGGCTGGGCCATGATTCTCAGTGGTTTGGCAGTTATGTAGTGATGTAATTTGGCAGTTATGTAATAATGAAACTTGGCAGTTATGTGATGATGTAACTTGGCAGTTATGTAATGATGTAACTTGGCAGTTATGTTATGATGTAATTTGTCAGTTATGTAGTGATGTAGTCATCCTACATTTTGTGATCTGATGTAGTCATCCTCCATTTTTTCATAACATGATTTCATAACAACCTGGTCTTTGGAACATAATTATGTTGGTAAATAAGGAGAGGGTTATGTTTATTACTTTATTTGGTTTTTGTCAGTTTTCCCTTGGAATGTAAGCTAAGTGAGAGTGGGAATCTGGTCTCTCCTGTTTGCTGCATCTAAAAGTATGCCTGACATATCAGTAAATATTTAAAGAATGAATTGATGAATAGATGCTTAAAGCCTAATATCAGGTAGAGGTGGTAGATATAAAAATGTTGGTTGAGTTTAGAACTTAGTATGAGATGCAGTTCCTGATATCAAGTCACACGTTTGAAATCAAAGACTGGCTTGCTAGCATCTCTAGCTTATTTTTCTCCTAAAATCCAACCCCACATTGGATGTTTTTACATGAAGGTCTAACAAGCACTTTGAATTCAAGGTATTCCAAACACAATTCTTTTTTTTGCACCCCACTACAATCGTCACACCTCCTCCTCCTCAGGTCCTTCTTATCTTTGAGAGAAGCATCACCATCTATCTGCTTAACTGAGCTAAAAGACTTCTCTCTCCCCCCTCCTTCAGACATCCAACCAATCACCAGATTCTATTAATTCTGCTTCTACAATGCCTTTTATAGTCACATTCACCTTCCAAACCACCTGGCCCCTGCCCTGGTTCATAGAATGACACCTGGCCCCTGACTTCCCTTTTCTGGACAGTTGCAGTAACCTTCTATGAAGTTTTGGTGCCTCTTGTCTGTCTCTTGTCCAGTCCATATTGCCAGCTAAGAGCTGTTAAAATAATAACTAATTGATGAGGCTATTCATGTGTTGATAAACGTTAGTTAAGTGCCTTTTCTGAGTCTTTTCTAGGCTCAAGGAGTAGTCCAAACTTACAAGAGACTTCTTGTCTCCTAGAGTGGGAGTAAAGACTAGATATGCTCATGTCACTTCCCTTTTCAAAAATGGACGAGGACTTCTCATTTATAGAAGAATAAAATTTAATGTGATTGTTCCAGGCCTTTTTGTGCTGACTCTCTTGCCTGTCTAGCTTCATCCCAAGCCCCTAAACACAAACACCTTGTTACCGGACACAGTATGCTCTTCAGTCCTCAGTTGTGCTTTCTCTCCTCTCATTCTCCTAATTGGAATGAATTCCCTGTTCCACTTAGGCTTATGTTAAAATCCCATTCATTCTTCATTCTTCAAAGCCCAGTTTAAGTATTAGTTGCTGTCAAGTTGATTCCAACTCATGGCAAGCCCGTGTGTGTGAGAATAGAACTGTACTCCGTAGGATTTTTAGTGGCTGATTTTTTAGGAAGTATATCCCCCGGCTTTTCTTCTGAGGAGCCTCTGGCGGGACTCAAACTGCCAAACGTTCTCTTAGAAGCCCAGCATGTTAACCATTTGATGTTTTTTGTTGTTAGGTGCTATCAAGTCGATTTTGACTCATAGCAACCACATGTGACAGAATATAAGAGCCTCATAGGGTTTTCTAGGCTGTAATCTTTATGGGAGCAGATTACCATGTCATTTCTCCCACGGAGCCTTTGGGTGGGCTTGAACTGCCAATCTTTGGTTTAACAACCAAGTGCTTAACCATTGCACCACTAAACCACCAAAAACCAGCCCCAGTGCAACCCCATATGGTTTCTAAGGCTTTAATCTTTACAGAAGCAGACTGCCACATCTTTCTCCTGCAGAGCAGCTGGTGAGTTCAAACCGCCTGCCTACTGGTTAGCAGTGAGCACTTAACCACTGTCCCACCAGGTCTTCTTTTTGCACCACCAATACTGCTTAAACCGTTTGACAGAATTCATTTATTCTTTTGTAAGAGCACTTATATCCTACTGCTGTTGAGTAGGATGGCTTGTGTACGTGTCTCTTTTATCAGATTCTGAGCACCTTAGAGATACATGCTTCTGATGAGTCCTTTTTTTTTTTGCTTCATGCCTCTTCTTACAAAGTCTTCATCATCTTTGCCTAATTCCCTATTTGGGGTTTCAAGTTTTCATCAACTGCTGTATTTCTAAGGAGTTCCTAGATGCCCTCCAATATGTTCTCCAAAATGCTTAGCCATGACTGCTATTCTGCAATGGCTACTGTGTCCTTTTTTCTCTGAAATTCTTTGTCTCTGAGCTGTAGCAATGGAGGAACTTTTTTTAACCCCTTTGGTAGGAAGGCCCACACCCTCCTTGGAGTTCAAAATGGAAATAGATCCTCCACTGAACCAAAAAAGAGCATTCATAACACATCCTATGCAATATCATTAAGTACTTTGTTTTCCCTTCTCTCTCTGATGTAGCTCAGGAGTAGTTGTTTGTGTACCTTTGCCTAATATTGTGTGGGTTACAAAAGGGCATGAAGATACATTTTTTCATAAATGTGGGTAGTGGTAGCCTCAGGTATTGTTTGATAGCTCTGCTGTGCCTTCACTAATTACCATCAGCCTCAGAGCTTAATTATCAACTGATATATGTCAGAACTCCTTAATATACTAGCTAATTTCCATCCATGTCTAAATGACAGCTACTAATGTCAAGAGAAATCAAAAATAGAGAAAACTTGATTTCTCCTTAATATCCTGAGGATCATATTCATGGGCATCACAGAAGCTGGGAAATAGATTTGATGGATTTTTGCCATCATATTTAGAGCAAACAAATTAAGGCTAGAAACAGTTTCCTACTAGGAGATAATAAAGGAAATGGGCAAACAAAAATGAATGCTACAGAAAGGAAAAATACAGTCTCTGTGAGCAGATTAATTGTGTTTCCCCGAAAATTAGATGGAATTTTTTTAAATGTAGGAAAGACTTTTTAAATTATATGATTTAGCTAAATAACATAGCATTTGTTCCTATCTTAAATAGTGGTCTTTCTATTGGGGCCAAAATTGATGCTTAAATATGTCTTATTGCAAAGAAGTGCTTACCAAATTATTTACTAGTGAGTATTTTTTTAACTGGACTGAGGTAAGAGTGTGATTCATCCCTAAAGGGGCCAATTTCAGGCAGGTTGTTGCAGTGTGGGTTTGCAGGATAAACTCCAGTCCCTGTACCTGCCAGTGAAATCACTGAAGAACCCACTGGGTGTTTGTAGCACACAGAATGACCACATATCTGGGAGAGCTCACAGAGGTGCACCACCAAGTCCCCCAACCTGTCCCAGATCCCTCAGGGCCATGGCTTTTGCCTTACTATCTTTAGCTGTCAGATGCAGTTACAGAGCCTTGTATGCTGCAGATTCTCAATAACTGTTGGCACTTTGATTATTGCAAAGCTTTCTTGGAACAGAGATTCAGACAAGATCCTGCAGCATAGGATGAAAACAGAGGAAGGGGCACAAGGAGCCAATTCTAAACTTTGCTGAAGTTAGCTTCTGCCTTCATGTAATAGTGAGCCTCCTTGGTCCCTTCCTAAAGCATAAAGAAGATCGACTCTCTTCCTGGCTAGAGGCTATCCACCAATTTAATAACATGTAATTTTCTTTGAATTATACATAACATCTAAATAAAAAATGGAAATCATTGATAAGATGACATTTAGAAAATATTCTTTAAATATTTAGTTTTACACTATGATATTTTAATGATATTCAGATAATAATCAAATACTAT
The DNA here is from genome assembly GCF_000243295.1 of Trichechus manatus latirostris. Lineage (NCBI taxonomy): Eukaryota > Metazoa > Chordata > Mammalia > Sirenia > Trichechidae > Trichechus > Trichechus manatus. The sequence continues at coordinate 11,175,551 of NW_004444019.1, forward strand.
GATATTTTAATGATATTGTAATAATGACCTGGTTTTTAAGGGGGTAATTATTACAAAAAATCTGAATATTCTAATACAGTTCTCCATTTTTCATTTTTGTTGAGAAATACTACATCTAAAAAAATAATTTTCCTTCATAAGTTATGTCAAAATTCAAAATTTAATGATTGATGTTTATGGTATAATTACTTTTTTATTGTTATATGTCAAACTGTAGAAATACATTCGACATCATAATTGAGCATCTATTTCAAGGAGATAAGAACTCTTGCACAGTTTACTGAGGGTGGTAAATAGAAGAGAATGTTTGTCTCATAAAACTAGAATCCACATCCAGAAACATGATATCTGTTGTTGCTCTTGTTAAGTGCCGTCGAGTTGGTTCTGACTCATAGCAACCCTGTATACAACGGAACAGAACACTGCCTGGTCCTGCACCATCCTCACAATCGTTGCTAAGTTTGAGCCCATTGTTGCAGCCACAACGATGTGCCAGTTCATCTCATTGAGGGTCTTCCTCTTTTTCGCTGACCCTGTATTTTTCCAAGCATGATGTCCTTCTTCAGGGACTGGTCCCCCCTGATAACATATCCAAAGTACGTGAGACGAAGTCTCAACATCCTTGCTTTTAAAGAGCATTCTGGCTGCACTTTTTCCAAGACAGATTTGTTCCTTCTTCTGGCAGTTCATGGTGTGTTCAACATTCTTGGCCAACACCATAATTCAAAGGCATCAATTCTTCTGTCTTCCTTATTCATTGTCCAGCTTTTGCATGCGTATGAGACTATTGAAAATGCCATGGATATTTGTGTGTAGAAGAGACAAAATATGCAATGGATTTCATGTTTAAGTTCTGAAAAACAGATACCTTCACATAGAACACTTTTTTTTTCTTCTCATTAAACTTTGCTTTAATGGGTTTCAAAATTCTGTGACAGATTTTTGGTCAAGTTGTTCCCATTTAAAAAGTACTGGTTTTAAAAACTAACAACTTAAAACTGCCACACAAAATAAGAAATAAGTGGTCCACAAAACATTCGTTTCCTTCTGAAGGTTTTACGATGCATTGTTATAATTAACCAGTCTTTTACTATTAAACTTAAATGGCCAATTGAGACAAAGAGTTCTGAGACCGTTCTTCCGCCACTGATTAAGACTGGGGTGGCAGGTGTTATGGGTAACATTCATTTAGCCTTCTGAGCTTTCTGAGCAGCCTTTTTGTCTACTGCCTTGATGACACCACAGCAACTGTCTGTCTCATAGTAAACAGCAAAACAACCCAGAGGAGGATAGTCAGAGAAGCTCTCAACACACATGGGCTTACCAGGAACCATGTAAACGATGGCAGCATCAGCAGACTTCAAGAATTTGGGGCCATCTTCTAGCTTCTTACCAGAATGGTGATCAACCTTTTCTGTGAGCTCAGCAAACCTGCAAGCAATGTGAGCTTTGTGACAATCCAGCGCAGGTGCATAGACAGCTGATTTGGTCTAGATGGTTCAGAATGATCACCTGAGCAGTGAAGCCAGCTGCTTCCATTGGTGGGTCATTTTTGCTGTCACAAGCCACATTGCCATGACAGACATTTTTGTCAGAGACATTCTTGACATTGAAGCCTACATTGACCCCAGGCAGAGCTTCGCTCAAAGCTTCATGGTGCATTTCAACAGTCTTTACTTAAGTGGTGACGTTTACCGGAGCAAAGATGACCACCATGCCTGTTTTGAGAACATCAGTCCCCACTCTGCCCATAGGTGCCAATACCACCAATTGGTGCCAATACCACCAATTTTGTAGACATCCTGGAGAGGCAGACACAGGGGCTTGTCAGTTGGACAAGTTGGTGGCAAGGTGCAATCCAGAGCTTCAAGCAGCGTGGTTTCACTGGCATTGCCATCATACAGTTGACTTTTCATCCCTTGAACCAAGGCAAGTTGCCACCATTCCAACTAGAAACTGGCACAAATGCTACTGTATCAGGATTATAGCCGATTTTCTTAATGTAGGTGCTAACTTCTTTCATGATTTCCTCATATCTCTTCTGGCTGTAGGGTGGCTCAGTGGAATCCATTTTGTTAACACCAACAATTAGTTGTTTCACACCCACTGTGTAAGCCAGAAGGGCATCCTCATGGGCCTGCCTATTCTTGGAGATACCAGCGTCAAACTCACCAGCACCAGCAGCAACAATCAGGACAACACAGTCAGCCTGTGATGTTCCTGTAATCATGTTTTTGATAAATTCTCTGTGTCCTGTGGCATCAACGATGGTAACATGGTACTTGCTGGTCTCAAATTTGTGTAGGGAGATATCAATGATGATGCTACACTCAGGTTCAGCTTCCAGTTTACCCAAGACCCAGGCATACTTGAAGGAGCCGTTTCCCATATCAGCAGCATCCTTCTCAAAATTTTCTATGGTTCTTTTGTCGATCCCACCACATTTGTAGATCAGGTGACCAGTAGTGGTGGACTTGCCCAAATCTATGTGTCCAGTGACTATAGTGTTGATATGGGTTTTTCCTTTCCCATTTTGGCTTAGATCTGCAATTGTTTTCACCAACACCTGCGTTCTGGCAGCAAACCCGTTGTGAAAAATCTGGAACCCTTTTATAAGATTTACAATAGGTTAAAAGACAGCTGATAAGCTTGTTTCAATTGTTCACAAATATTAATTTTCACACTTAAAACTTTTGCTCTCTTAAACTTTCCATATCCTTATTTGACTTTTTATTTAGTGCAAAGACTTTTTATAACAGATGTACACTAATTTAAGGAAAATAAATTACCATCTTTTTTTTTCATTCATCTTTTTTTGTTTGTTTTTATTGTACTTTGAAGATTTGCAGAACAAACTAGCTTCTCATTAAACAGTACACATTGTTTTATGACATTGGTTAACAACTCCACGACATGTCAACACTCTCCCTTCTTGACCTTGGGTTCCCTATTACCAGATTTCCTGTCCTCTCCTGCCTTCTAGTCCCTGCCCCTGGGCTGGTGTGCCCCTTTAGTCCCATTTTGTTTTATGGGCCTATCTAATCTTTGGCTAAAGGGTGAACTTCAGGAGTGACTTCGTTACTGAGCTAAAAGGATGTCCAAGGGCCTTACTCTCAGGTTTTCTCTAGTCTCTGTCAAATCAGTAAGTCTGATCTTTTTTTGTGAGTTAGAATTTTCTTCTACATTTTTCTCCAGCTCCGTCCAGGACCCTCTATTGTGATGCCCTTCAGGGCAGTCAGTGGTGGTAGCCAAGCACTATCTAGCTGTACTGGCTTCAGTCTGTTGGAGGCTGTGGTAGGTGTGGTCCATTAGTCCTTTGGATTAATCTTTCCCTTGTGTCTTTAGTTTTCTTTATTCTCCCTTGCTTCCAAAGGGGTGAGACCAGTGGAGTATCTTAGATGGCTGCTCATAGGCTTTTAAGACCCCATATGCCACTCACCAAAGTAGAACGTAGCACATTTTCTTTATAAACTATGTTATGCCAGTTGAGCTACATGTTCCCCAAGACCATGGTCCCCACGGCCCTCAGCCCAGTAATTCGGTCGCTCAGGGAGTTTGGATGTGTCTATGGAGCTTCCATGACCTTGCCTTGTACAAGTTGTACTGGCTTCACCAGTATTGTGTACTGTCTTACCCTTCACCAAAGTTACAAATTGCTATCTTTATACTAACTTATGGCAATAATTTATGAATATCACCTAATAAAAGAAACAATTTCTAAAGAACTTGTAAAGAATATTAAAACATCAAGAAGTCCTAATATTTGGGATTGGGCATAAACCAATCAGTTAACAAACCACATATGTCTATTTGGAAGAAAGACCTAATGCTTAAAGGAAATAATATAAAGGATCGGCTGTGGGAAAATGATCCTAAGTTGAATGTGAAGAACAGATCAAATCAAGCACAGGTCAAATTTTCTTTCCTGTAGACCCTTTAGGGGACATAGTTTCCATTATATTTTATATTTTAATACATTGTCTCTGTGGATTATTTTTAGATCTATTATTAAAAATTATATTTCATTTCTAAATACATAACTTGAAAGGGTTTGTAGCAATGTCATTACATGGAATTTCTTTGGGAAAAAAGAAATTTCAATGGTAACATTTACTTTATAACAGAAATCAATGAATAGCCAGTTAAATATTTCTAATTACTTTTAACTACCTTAAGAACCTGTGTTCCATTCTTATAAATAAACTCAAAGGGTGGATTTGACTTCAGGGAGCTGTGAAAATCATTTGGAGTCCCTTGATAAATAATATATAATAAATGATATAAATAATCAAGGTAGGTAATGTCATTTGAGTTAAAAATAAGATGTAGCTCTAATATTTTATTTGGATGTGTAAATTATGGCATGTGCAGTCGTATGTTTTTATTCATTTATTTACTTATGAATGAACTACCATAATAGCATGAAAACTAGCAAGAAGTCATTTGAAAAAATACTGGCTTTGTTTTAAGATGATTTTTGGTTGAATATTCATCTGGCTTTTGCAATACTAAAAGCAGTGGGTGAATCTCTATGTTAGAGACTTCTCCATGGTCTGTAATTGTTAATCTCAACAGACGCTTTACTTTTTACACATTAATCCTGGAAAACACGTTTTGTAAAGGCTGGGCCTACAGCCACAAGATTAAATCTATTTTCACATTTTTTATGACATGGATAAGAGCAGGTCTGTTTGGTTCACTGTGTATGGCCATGATGTTGTTGTTATGTCCAGTTTAGTCGTTTCTAACTCATAGTGACCCCAGATGACAGAGTAGAACTTCCCCATAGTATTTTCTTGGCTGTAATCTTTACAGGGAGCAGATGGCCAGGTCTTTCTCTTGTGGAGCCTTTGGGTAGGCTTAAACCACTGACCTTTCAGTTAGCTGCTGAGCACATAACCATTGAGCTACCAGGGCTCCTATGGCCATAATAACCTGTTGCCATTGAGTTGATTCAGACTCATAGCGACCCTATAGGACAGAGTAGAACTTCCCCATAGGGTTTCCAAGGAGCTACTAATGGATTCGAACTGCTGACCTTTTGGTTAGTAGCTGAATTCTTAACCACTACACCACCAGGACTCCATTATACAGTAGGTACTGTCTGTTGAGTGGGTGTCAGATGTCAGACACTCACCTTGTCATGTTCAGGTTTCGTGACATTTGAGAGAAGTGTTCAACTTTGGTGAGACAAGAGAGAAAGTTGTGTTTTAATAAATCTTTAGAGACCAGATTACAGGGATACTTATTCATAAAGTGACAATTTAATTTAAATTCATTTATGTATTCGATCAACAAAATGTTTATTAAACACGTACTACATGCCCAAGGGTTCTAAGGATTTGGAAAATAGCTATAAACAAAACGAAGCTTGTATTTTAGTCCAGGAGAATGATAATGATTCCTGAAGATGTTGGCCTTGATTTATGAGCACTCTTTCTGGTTATTGACAAAACATGGATAATGATCCCAGTGTAGTGGAGTCTCACAGGCATAATTTGATGAGATTTAGAAACTGTATCAGAGCAGGGAGTGCCAGTTATCCAGGTTGAGCAAATCTAAACAATTTTGATGCTAACACGTTGTGTACTTTCACTGATGCTGTACGTGGCCAACGTAAGAATGTTTGACCTCCCTAGGTTTCCCAGGAGTTACCAAGTAACACATTTCAGGAGGCCGCTCTTGGATGACATATGCCTTAGAAAATAATGCATGTGAATGGTCAGAACAGGAATGATTATTTTTGGTACAATCTTTAATGAAGGCTAAAGGCTTTGAGGCCCTTTAACTTAGCATTAACCATGTATTTAAAGGGTAATAGGCACAGCATCAGCAAAGTCATTAATTTAGAATCCTTCTTCAGAAGTTGCCTCTAGCCTTTTTTTTTTTTTTTTTTAACCATCCTTCTAAGCTACAGGGATAAAAAATGAGTGAATACTTCATTTATGTACTCATGAATGAGTTTCCACAATAGCATGAAAATATTCCTAGTGCTAAAGAGGTATTTGAAAACTTCCTTTATTATTTTTTATTGTGGTAAAATGTGTAGAACAAAAAATTTGCCATTTTAACCATTTTTAAGTGTACATTTCAGTGACATTAATTACATTCACCATGTTGTGCAACTGTCACCCCTGTCCATTTTCAAATGTTTTTCATTCCTCTAAACCAAAGCTTAGTACTTCTTAAGTAATAACTCCCCGTTTCCCTCTCCCCCAACCCCTGGAAACCACTAATAAACTTGTCTGTATGCATTTGCCTATTCTAAGTATTTCATAGAAGTGGGGTCATGCAGTATTTATCCTTTTGTGCCTGAGTTATTTCACTCAACATGATGCTTTCAAGGTTTATCCATGTCGTAGCATGGATCAGAACTTCGTTTCATGGGTATACCACATTTTGTTTATCCATTCACCTGTTGATGGACACTTGAATTGTTTCCCCCTTTGGGCTATTGCGAATAATGCTGCAGCTAACATTGGGGTACAAGTATCTGAGTCCTTGTTTTCAGTTCTTTAGGGCATATACCTAGGGGTGGAGTTCTGGGTCATATGGAAGTTCTATGTTTAACTTTTTGAGGAATTGCCAAAATGTTGAAAACTTCCTTTATTTTTAAAAGCCATTTGTTTAGTAGAATACTCACTCAGGTTTTACAGTACAGTATCACCTACAGTAGCTGGAATCCCTCCTGGGAGTCTCCCCAGCATGACCTCACATGAACTCACATGACTCTCTTTCTGCCAATCAAACATCACATCGCCAATTGCTGAATGTAAATCTCCCCCCATGACCACCTCAAAGCATTCACAACGCTACACGCATAGAGCACTCGGATGTTTTTAAAAATTGACTTTGGGGAAGAGGTGAGCAGAACCCTCTCTTCCTTGCCCTGTGTTGCTGAAAGTTTGGCTTAAGTGGCTTTCCTAAGAAACTGAGATGGCCCTGGCAGTGAGCATTACTTTTTCTAAATTACTTTAGCTATCCATGATCTTATAAAAGAGTTCCTTTGAACTTATTCCTAAGAGAGTTTGGATAGTTAATTATGGTACAAACGTATGCAGAGTCCTTTGCTGGTCTGTGAGCTCTGCTTGCCAGTTTTCCATCAGCAGTTGGTGGCATTAAGCAGCAGCTGCCTTCTCTTTATCTTGCTTTTCACTTGGAGATTCGGGACCTAAGCCAGGGCTTGAGACTCTTCCCTCCTTCTGCTCCTTCTTATGGTCTTATTTGAAATCCTTTCACATACACACACACACACACACAATATATAATTTATAAATATATCATTTATAAATATATAAATTATACATATAATTTATATATTATATATAATTTATAAAAATATACCTTTTTTTTCCAATTCAACTTTTTATAGGTGTACAGTTTATTGACAACAATTACAATAATTGGCTGTGCATCCCTTAATCAATGTGATATTTCCATCACTGTAAACCCCCCTCTCCCCCTCCCTCCTACTCTTGGTAACCACTAATAAACTTTGTTCTCTATGCATTTGACTTTTCTTGTCTTTTTATGTAAGTGAGATGCATACAGTATTTGTCCTTTTGTGATTGGCTTATTTCATCGAACATAATGTCTTTCACATGTTTTTTCTTTCATATATTTGGGGTTGCCAGACAAGGAGGAACTAAAAAAAAAAAAATTCTCCTCACTCCCCAGTAGCAGTCTCATTTTAGGCCTGATTTTGTATGTGCTTGTATTTTATAAGTCACTCTTTTTGCTTTGAATTATAAAAGTATTCTAGCTTTGTATTCTAAAGCTAGCTCTTAAGAAATACTTCAAACATGGATGTAAAATGATCAGTAGAAAAGAGATGCTACAGTGGTCAGAGGAGAGGGGTATTTATTCATTCAGTATCTATTTGATGAGCATCTACTATTTGTTAGAATCTGTGGGACATAAAAAGATGAGCAAAACATGATTCTACTCCCTTAGAACTTACAGTATTGTTGAGAAAATTGTAATCTTGCCCTGAACCAGCGGGAGTCTGAACTCCCACACAGATTTTTTTAGACCCCTACTATGCCAGATTTTCTGATGGAAACTCTTTGCTGTGAGAAATATTTTGAAAGACTATCACTGTCTCCCTTCCCCAAAAAAGAATCAAGATGGAACACAGAGCCAGAGCTCTCTCCAGAAATCAGGCATCCCTTGTTGTTCCATTCTGCTTCCAAAGGTAATTCCACTCAGAAGCCCCACTTTTCAGGGGTTTCTCTGAGTGCATCCCAAACTTCTTAGTATTGATTAAAAAATAATAAAAACCAGAAAAAATTTAAAATTAACTGAAGGTCAGCTATGTACCAGCAATATTTCATTCAATTCTTACAGCAACCCCTTGATGTAGATATTATTTCCAATTTTCCTCATGAAAAACCAGGCTACTGAATGTCCAAGCTAAGCCAGGACTCAAAGCCAGGTCTAGGTAACTCCAAAGCCACGCACTTTTTAATTCCCAACTTTGTGGTCATCCGCTTACAGGTCCTTCTCTGTGAAGGTGGAATCTTCTCTTGTCAGTGCTGGCTCCCAGTGGGCCCTGCGGAGGTGGCTCTCACAGGTCCCTGTCTTGTCTTTGGTAACTCCCTTGCTGCCTCGAACAACTCTCCAGTCCTCAGGGATTGGATATTGCAGTATTGCTCTCAGCATCATCTCCAGAACCCTCTGGTGCTGGCAACACGTCCCTAGACCTCTCCCAAGGCACTTACTCAAGAAGTGACACCCCTGACTTGGGCCCTCCTGACTTAATACCATAGAGCCGGAGTCTATCACCAGTGTCTCAGACTGAAAAGATTTGGCAGGAATCTCATATTCTTCATGACTACCCTTCCCATGCCTGGTATATAAACTAAATTCTGGTGGTAACTCAGTAAACGTTAACTCAATGTTAGAGAAATAATTCAAACCTGTATCTATCTATCTGGCACCCAAGGAAATGTCTGTCATCGTTCTACAAATAGGCATCTGGGGTGTCTTTTGTCCCATATTAAGGAGCTTCAGACACCGGTTTTGAATCATCGTGTCTTATTTTCATTATTTTTTTATCTTCTCCCTTGCTTTTTACTATAAGTATACAGCTCACTGAACCTTCTAGTAGGTTTGCTGCTTCTAATCTGCTTTGGATTAGATAATGAGATTTTACAGTACTTGTTCGTACTATATCTAAAATGAGTCTACAGGACTCCCAGTGAAGGATTCCTCTATGAATTAGTATATTAGCTTGAATTTCTGAATCTACTTGAATTGATTGTTACCTGTTCTGAGGAAATTTTTTGCTTACACTGTGGCTGTCATCTGCATCATTTTACTTGTGTTGCCGCATCCTTCGAAAAAGTGAATGACAAAAGTATTTTTCCCTCCTTTGTTCCCACAGATTCTAGGCAGAGTTCAAGCATGTGATTTTCTTCATTTTATTTCTTATTTAATCTAGCCATTTTCAGCCGAAGGGGTTTATGCTAATACAACTACTCCTCATTTATGGACTATCTTGTTAGCTGACATTTTGCATTTACGACACTAGTAAAAAATCTACTATCTGACTATTTTGCATGTTCATGATGTACATCTGGCAGTAACAAACTCTGAGATGTGAGGCAACAGTAACGCTGGCTGTGATGGTTAAGGTTATGTGTCAGCTTGCCTGGGCTATGATTATCAATGGTTTGGCAGTTATGTAATGATGTAATTTGGCAATCATACAGTGATGTAATTTGGCAGTTATGTAATGATGTAGTCATCCTCCATTTTCTGATCTGATGTGGCCATCCTCCATTTTCTTGTAACACTGATTTTCACAGAATGACCCGGTCTTTAGAACCTAACCATGTTGATAAGTAAGGAGTGAGTGTACGTAGAAATCTATCTTCGAGGAAATCATAATCATATCAGTGTGGAGGGATATGTGATGTTTGATGTGAGTTGTAATTACTATACTCATAAAACTCCAGAATAATGGTAAGGGATATTAGAGATTTTCTCATCTAGCCCTCTTATGTGCAGATTGGGGAAATGCAAACCATGGAGATGAAGGGATTTGTTCAGGATCTATAGTTAGTAGGCTGAGAGCCAGGATAAACCCCTACCTCTTTTAACACTTACTTCTTCTTCTTCTTAAAAAGCTATTAAATTATTAAATAGCTATTAAATTATTGTAGATTTCCTATTTATATTTTATGAGGAGAGTAGTTAATCCTCCTGTGGATTAGCATCCTGTGGAGGACAAATTAGAAAGCATATGAATTTAGAAGCCAGACAAACAATGACCAAGTACTGTTGTTGTTAGCTGCTATGAAGTCGGCTCCAACTCATGGGGACTCCATGTACAACAGAGCAAAAGGTTGCATGGTCCTGTGCCATCTTCATGACCATTGCTATGCTTGAGTTAATTATTGTGGCTGCTGTGTATTTTGTGTGCCTTCCAACTAGGGGGGCTCCTTCCAGCACTATATCAGACAATATTCTGTTGTGATTCATAGGCTTTTCATTAGCTAATTTTCAGAAGTAGATTGCCAGACCTTTCTTCCTAGTCTGACTTAGTCTGAAAACTCTGCTAAAACCTCTTCACCATGGGTGACCCTGCTGGTATTTGAAATACAGGTGCCATCACTTTCAGTATCACAGCAACACACAAGCCACCACAGTACGACATACTGACAGGGGAGGGAACTGAATACTAGTTCTGTCATTTTCTAGCTGTGTGACACTGGAGGAACTGTTTAATCCTGCTTAACTTCAGTTTTCTCATCCATAGAGCAGAGATCATAATGGTAAACATGTAGAGTTTAGTGAGAAGTAAATGAATTAATACTTTATAGTACTTAAAATGGTGTTTTTCACATTGTATGTGCTCAATAAATGGGTGTACAACAGTTCTTAGATGTCTTCTTCCTCTTTATCAGAAACAGGTAACTTTTTTCCTTTATGCTTAAAGCAGTGACTTTATTGTTGTTATTGCATTAAAATTATTTTAGGCTTATGATAAATCTTGCCAACAAATATGCTCGTAAATAGATTTAAAATGTGTATTTGGTTTTCTACGTTTTTTGTTTTTTTAATCTTGATCTGATTCCCTGCGTGAATTCGGAAGGAGTGAATATAGATTTATGAAGGCATTTAAGTGCCATAGATCCACATTTCTCAAAGCATGATATTAGACCACCTGTGGGGCATCAGAGTCACCTGTGGGGCTGGTTTGAAAAGGAAGATTCTGGGCCTCACTGTAAACCAAGTGAGTGTCTTGAAACAAAGGAGCCCAGGAATCTGTATTTTATTGCAAACTAAAAATCTGATTTTTATGCACTCAGATTTTTAAGAACCAGTGCTACAGATGAATCATCCTAAAGGTCAGATTACTCAACCTAAATATTACTTTAATCATACCATTTCCCTTTTTAAATAACCTTCAGTAGCTCTCACTAATCTTCAGCTAGACAAGGAAGGTCCTCCATCATGTTGTACGAACCTGCCTGTCCTTTCTTGTAGTAAGCTAAAAAGTGGCCTCCCAAAAACGTCCATGCCCTAATAATACTTGTAATCTGGGAATATGTTATCTTATGTGGCAAAAGAGACTTTGTAAACATGCATAAATTAAGAATCTCAAGATGGCGATATCCTGAACTATCCAAGTGAGCCCATGTTACCACAGTGTACTAGAAGAGGGAGTCAGGAGGAGCAGAGATAGTAATAGGAGATGTGATGATGAAAGCAAGATGTTGGAATGATACAAGAAAGAGGTCACAAGCCAAGGGAGGCAGGTATCAACTAAAAGGCAAGAAAGTAAATTATCGTCTTGGATCCTCCAGAACGAACCAGCCCTGCCGACACCTTGACGTTAGCCTAGTAGATTGACTTCAGACTTCTGGCCACTAGAAATGTAAGGTAATACATTTATGTTGTTTAAGCTACTAAATTTGTGGGAATTTGTTACAGAGGCAATAGGAAACATACACCTTCCTTTCCTCCAAATACTCATCTTTCCAGACTCTTGGCTTCCGTTATCTCACTGGTTCTTGGACTTTCCCAGAACTAGCCTTGTACTTTCTCATCTCTGAACTGTGCTCATTTTCACCTACTGGGAATACTCTCTCCTTTGCTCTCCTTTTGTCCCTCAGTTCTATTAACTTTTCAAAGCTTTGAATAAGTCCTTTCTCCTATTTATATAAAAGTCTTCCTTAACCCTCCTAGTCAAGAGTGATTTTCCCCTCTCTGAAGTTCTAAGGTAACCAGGATCTCTGCAATTTATTGTACATCCAATTTGGAGAAGCTGGAGAGGTTAAGTAGAAAAAAATCTCTCAAGTAAGAATGCCTGGGTTTAAATCCTGGTTCTGCCATAACTACCTTGGAGAAATTTCTTAAACTGTAACTCTTAGTGTCTTCATCTGTATCAACTATGTAGGAGGAGCATGAAGTTTAAAGAAATACTCCACCAACCTCAACGTAAAGTGGCATGGTAGCTGAAAAAGAGTAAAGACTCCATATGCGTTGGCATTCACACGAGTTATCCTTCAGCATATCTCCGAGTATTGTCTTGAGCTGCTATTCAAACCATGTTGTTTAAGTTTTCCCATGTTCCTGTTTCTGTTTTCCTGTCTGTTAACACCATGAAAGGAATCAAGATGATGATGATTACGCTAATGACATAGTGGTATAGTGAAAAGAGCATGCATGGCATTTTGGCAGACTTTTGTTTCAGTTCTGGCTTTACCACTTACTGGTTGTCTAGAAAAAGAAAGGAAATTGAGTTTTTCCATCTGTAAAATGGGAATAATAACGGTACTTAGCTCTTAAAGTTGATGTGAGGATTAAATGATAAATTTAAAGATCTTAGCATAGTGCCTAGCACAAACATAGTAAGGGTTCAGTACATGTTAACTGTTATTGGTAGTAATCAGCACTTAATTTTTTTAATGTATTCTATAATATGAATCATGATATACCTGTTACTTCACATATGGCAATAATATAAGAAGCAGGACGAAGAAAGTTTGGTATATATCTACTATCAAATGTCTTGCTTTACTATTGCATGTGTTATAGAATATGAATCCCACAGGCTTTTAGGGCTTGCTGTTGGAGCAATGCACAAATCACTAAAGTGTGCAAGAAACACCTCTAACCTTCCTTCCTTCCTTCTTCCACTCCTTCCTTCTTTCATTTCTTTCTTACTTTGCTCCTCTCTTCCTTTCTTCTGTCCTCTCTTTCATCTCTCTTAGGTGATTGTAAGAATCGTTTGGTGTTTTAAGTACTTGAATACATTGGATTTAGATGAATTTTTGCAACAACAAAAAAAAATCTGTGATTCACTGCATTGCCATTCATCATTACGTTTCCTTTACAACCCTTCATGCTGTTTTAGTAGAGATGAGAACTCTCCTATCTCAGCTAATTTGAATTCATTTTTCAAATGAGGGTTCGTGAGCTACTATGCTAAAATTAAGGCTTATTACATCTTCTGTACTTCCTTTGTCAGCTAATATTGTAATATGATGTTTAAGTAATTTTATTTTGATATGATTTCTTATTTAGAAACTCGGGTTTATTATTATTATTTTTAATCTCAATAGGTGTTTATATATTTTATGTAGATATTTTCTCCCTGGTTGCCCTCTCTTTTAGAGACGTGGAATTACTCATTTTTATTTAAACTATATAAAATAGTTCCATATTAGTGAGGAAATATGACACAAGAATGCTAGGGAAAAAAGATAATAATGTCTACTTTTGTTATTAGAAGAAAGGAAGCAAAAAGGAACTAATTCCTAGAAGAAAAATATACTTGAATGTACCAAAGAGAAACCTCAGAATTCACCCATTCTCATTCATTATTTTTTAAAGCAAACAAATATTACCTCCCTGTCGTCTTCCGTTGCTTCTTTTATTCAGAGAAAAATGTAATTTTGTAAATAATTTCAAAGATTAAATTTACCTAAAAGGCAACTGAGAATTTCCCCTATGACCCATAGAATAGTCTGTTCTTTGTGTCTTCCTAAAATACAAAGGGAGCAATCACAGTGGTTATAGGCTCTCCCTGGAAACTTTGCCTGATAGCCTAGTGCCTTGGAAAATTGTCCCCTTTTGCTTTAAGGAGATATCCTGTCTCTGGACACACACACACACACACACACACACACACCAATTGTGGATTTAACATGAGAATGGAAAATTCATTTGACAAAGTATAAAACGTTTGCTGTTTTGAGAGACCTATGTCCCTTGTGTTCCTCTTTGGCCACCATGAATGAGTCCCATGGCTAAGAAGTGAGAGTCAGGGCTAAATGAAGCCCATTCTACTTTATAGACGTGGTGATGTGTGGTTTTACTTATGAATAAGCAACAGCTCGTGCTTGTGCAAAATGTCGATCTGTGCTCGCTTGCTGTGGGTCTCTCTCATTTAAAAAGAGGCATTTGAAGTCAAATAGAAAATGTATTATTTAACTTACTATAGGCTTCAGTGCAGAAATACAAATTATATTTTAACTTTTTAAAAATGATTGCATTAGAGAAGGAAAATAGCAGATGCGAACAACTCAGTTTAATCCTAATAATGTAGTAATCTGCCCATGATGAAATTAACAATCTGTCTTCAAAGAATAGTTTTTAAATTAATTCCTTATCTACTAAAATAAGGATGTATTTTTTACTTAGAAATTGTACTCTTTTCCCCTAAGCATGGCTCATTTAAAAAAAATCATCTAATAGAGGAAGTCATGGTATCTTTTCAAAAAGATGTTTTAATACAGTATCAGATTATACTGTAATCTAATGAGTGATAAAATGACATTTATATTGAACTCAAGATATATATTCTAAAAATGTATAAACTCAATATATTTAATGAAGATCAACTAGAAATCATTTTTCCTGTGTTTATGCAAATTTACTCCAAACTGGCTGATCATATTAATAGCTGTTTTGGAGGGAATTTCACTGATTATTGTAAAAGTAGTATATGTGGTAGAGCATACTTTACTTGAAAATTGTAGTAGGAAAAAGTAATATCTTTAAGAATTATTTTTAATCACTAAAGATAGTATAACCTAGTTATTTTTATTCTTAGCAAGAACCACATTCTGGATTAGAATATTTGAAATTTACAGTGAAAATAGTTTAGGAAATCAACAATACATTTATCAGATAGTTTACTAGGTAACAAAAAAGTGGATGCATCATTGTCATATCTTTCTTTGTGCAGTTTCCTAAAATGTCTTACTCCCAAAATAGTTGACATGCAGACGGCATAGATTCATTGTATATTAAAAAATTCTCACCTCACATAATCCAAAAAAAAAAAAAAAATGCAGTTAGAGTTAGGTAAAACATTTTTATTCATAACAATAAATGACCTCTTAAATTTGTCATCAGAGAAGCCCAGGTTTTTTACAAACTGTAAATAAAATGTTTCTAATACTGTCAACTCTTTGCAACTTTTTTTCATAAATTTCAATGTTCAAGATAAACAAGCACTTTTTTTATTTTTATTTTTTATTCCTGTCAAAAATGACTGGCCAATATAGAGGTGGAAGATAGGCAGAGATGGTTCAGCTATTAGAAAGAAATGTTAAATGGAGAATAAGTTATGAAATGCTATTGAATAAATACCAAAAATATATAATATGTCATTCTATTTTGTGGTTAAAGAAAAGGAATAACAGTCAGGAATAAAAGAAAAAGAGGAAACAAGAAGAAGGAGTGAAGACAGAATGAAGGCTTTAAGTTTTGAGGCATGTTTATTAAAGGTAAGCTGTTCAGATCACACCTAGTTGTGGCATGCAGGGGAAATTATTTCTTGTTGAAATATTAGTCAGTTGATTAACTGCTGTAACAAGTCAGTCCTTAAACATGGAAAAGTTTCTTGAAATAGGGCAAATGTAACTACTTTTTAACTCTGATGAACCATCTTCCCTATGTAGCACAGCTAGGTCCAAGTATGAACTGCCACAGGGTAGGGGAATGGACGGTGAGCCGTATTCTGAGCAGTAACATTTCACATAGAGAAGAATATGGACTAGAGATTTCTACTTTTCATCTTCACCAAGATTTATAGGGAAATGAAAAGTAGAGAAAATGTCAAGACCATCTCTGAGATAATGATTTCCAGTTTAAGATTTCGATTTCCTAATATCCAAACATTTCCTTAATATTAAACAAAATTGCTTAATTAAATTGTATTTATGTACTGAATGTCCCTCCCTCTCAAAAAATATCCTTGCTGTTTTCTGAGTGGCAGTCATGGGTTTCATAATTTTCCTGGATCTTTTTGGGCCTTGGTTGACGTGTACTCAATAGCAATGATTTCCCAACCATTGCTTCTGAAATAAGTTGGAATCAATATCTAGCAACTGTTATTCCTTCAATAATTCTTCAGATTCCTGGATTGGTCTATTAGTTAGCTGTTGCCACAATAATACTGCATAATAGGTTACCTAAATCTCAGTGGCATTTAGGAAGCACTTATTTCTTGCTCACATGTTGGTTGGGGTTTGACTGACCTAGGTTGTCTTCAGCTGTGCTTGGCTTCAAGATGAAGATTGGGCCCAGGTCTGCTGTGCCTTTCTTTCAGCCTCCTTGGACCAGCAACTATGTGAGGCATATTCTTCTCATGGCAAAAGACAGCATAAATGTGTAAAAGCTCAAACCAGCAAGAACATTTTAATCCTCTCCTGTGTCACTTGTGCTAACATTTCACTGGCCGAAGCAAGTCCTATGGCCAAGGCTAACATCAAAGAGGAAAGAAAATATGCTTTGTCTCTAGTAAGAGGTTCTGCAAAGTCATGTAACAAATGGCATGGATATGGGAAGGAGTGGAGAATTGGGAACAATAATTCAATCTGACATGCTCCATTTTCTAGATCACAATCGTTCACATGCCTTCCACACACAAAATGCCTTAATCTTAATATCCTCTTTCCCCAAACATCCCAGAATTCTCATCTGTTTATAGCATCAGTTCAAAATCCAGGGACTTGTGATCTGTATCAGGTCCAGAAGCAACTTCTCTTGACCTGGAGACTTATGAATTTAAAAGACAAGTAATCTCATCTCTCCCTACTCTAATACACACTCCCAACACAAAACTGTGAAAGAGGGACAGGATTATCACAATGAACACTCAGAAAAGGATGAGAGGTGCATAGCAGTCACTGGTCCATAGCAATTATGAAATAGTACTGGACAAATGTTGCCAGGTATCATTATGCTGGAGGGAAGGAATGTTCCTTGATTATGTCCTTATTCTGCTCGCTAAGAATTAGCTAGAGAGGAAAGGGGGTTGTATCAACACTTACCCTGGTGAATGTTTTTAGAAACCATCAGAGTTTTCAAGATAAAGAAAAAAATCTGTTTTGAATTACTTTTTACTTTTTCTGTGCTTCTTTAATATGACATCTTCTAGGACAGAATCACACAGGTCTTCAGATTTGTAAAGCTTTCAGTGATATGTAAAAATATCCTTTCATTTCTATATTTTATTAAAAATTACTTAATTTTGTGACTTAGTAATATATTTTAAAAGAGCCCTAGTGATGCAACAGGTAAGTGTTCAGCTGTTAACCAAAAGGCCTGCAGTTCAAACCCACCAGTGGCTCTGCGTGAGAAAGACCTGGCGAATCTGCAATCTCTAAGGATTATAGCCAAGAAAACCCTATGGAGCAGTCCTACTTTGTCACAAGGGGTCACTATGAGTCTAAATTGACTCGATGGCACCTAACAGCAACAACAATATATTTTAATGGCTCAAACATCAAAAGGTATAAAAAGACACAAAGTAAACAATCCGCCTCCTGGTATATTTCTGTTTTTTCTGCTTTTTTACACAAAATTGTAATATACTATAAGTATTCTGCAACTTTTTTTACTTAAAATATTTTATATATTTTTCTATATCAATCCATAAAGAACTCCTAAATTATTTTTTAGAGACGTTTATTATTCCATTTAATGGATATACTATAATTTATTTAATCTGTCCGCTATTAATGGACAGCTAGGGTATTCCCAAAGTTTTGCTGTTACAGATGGTGTTGAAATGAATGATATGGCACATATGTCTTTTTACAGATGGATGAGTATATTTTTAGGAAGAAAATCCTGTAAGTGGAAATGTTGGGTCAAAGGGTTTATGGGTTTATAATTTTGAAAAGAAGAGGGTCACCAAAAAAGAGGAAGACCCTCAATGAGATGGATTGACACAGTGGGCTCAACATACTTAATATTGTGAGGTTGGCACATGACCAAGCAACATTTCATTCTGTTATAAATATGGTCACTATGAGCTGCAGCCGGCCCAATGGCACATAACAACAATCAACAATTTTGAAAGAAACTACCAAATAATCTTGCATGCAATTTCTAACAATACTTACTCCCACCAATAATATAGGGAGGGCCTCTTTATCCACCATCTTGCCAATAGTGTGTTAACAGACCTTTGGATTTTGGCCAGTTTTTTCAGTGAAAAATGAAGTTGCATTTCTTTTATTATGTATGAAGAATAACTTCCTTCATGTATTTAAATCTGTTTCTGGCCTTTTGGTTTTCAAAAAATGGACTGTTCTTAGATGGGACCATTTTCTTTGGGGTTTTGTCTTACTGTCTGCAATAAATATTAGGTGAATGAATATTTTATAGGAGCTGCATATATACCAAGGAAATTCAGCCTTTTTAAGTTATTTGAGTTGTAAATACTTTTCCTATTTATTGGCTTTGTGTATAGTTTATAAGAAACTATTTCACAGGTTTTTTTGCTTTTAATATGGCCTAATTTATAAATTTTTATTTTATGGTAGCATGGTGGTTAAGCACTCATCTGCTAACCAAGAAGTCAGCGATTCAAACTCACCAGCCACTCCACAGAAGAAAGACGTGGCAGTCTGCTCCCATAAAGATTATAGCCTTGGAAACCCTATGCGGCAGTCGTACTCTGTTCTGTAGGGTCACTATGAGTTGGAATCTGCTTGATGGCAACAGGTTTTTAGTTTTTGTTGTTTTTTGTTTTTAGATTTTGTGTAATAGAAATGCTTCCCCTCACTTTTTATAACTCAGTGTTATAAAAAGATTTCTCCTGTACATTTCTTTTAGTACTTTATTTTTTTGTTACATTTAATGTCTGATTTTGTTAAATTTTTTTCTGATGTATATATAGGATAGAGATTCAACTATATTATTTTTCTGTATGGCTGTCCACTTGTCTCAATATCATTTGTTGTATAGTCCATCTTTTCTCCACTGATTTGAAATGCCATTTTTATCAGATACCAAAGTTCTGTATATTTTGGAGTCTATTTCTGAACTTTCTTTTTTTTTTTCCTTTACATCTCTGTCTATGCAGTAGTTCTATATGGTTTTAATTACTGAGACTTTATGATGTTTTATGTGTAGAATTAGTCAATCCTTGTTATTCTTCTTTTTCAGAAATTTCCTGGCTATTACTGTTTATTTTTTCATACAAACTTTAGAATGACCTTATTCTTTCTGGAAAAAAAAAAATGACTTCGTTTGGGATGCCATTTACAAATTAACTTAGAGAAGATTGTCTTTATGGTGAGTTTTCCTATCTAAGAACATAGTATGCTTTTCTATCTGTTCAGGTTGTCTTTCATGCCCTTTAGACATGTTTTAAAAGTCTTCTTCATATGATCCTTGCATATTTCTCATTAGATGCTATTCTTTCTAATTCTGTTATGGCTCAGCACATGTGATGCTGAGAAAGAAGGACTTGTAGCTGCTTTAACCCTGATTCTACCTCTAGATTCCTGCAAGATTAGAAGAAATAGACAGATGATGCAATAAGAAGGCAGGTAAAAATCAGGGGACAGGTAGGTAGATGTAGCATTTGGGTACTAACTAGCTTTTGCTATCCTGTCCATTAGAAAGCCACCAGATTTGTCTGGCACACACAGCATAGGAAAAGCACAATGTATAAAGATATGCCTTGGATGGCAGGACCATTATCATTTAAAAACAGAAAAGAAATGCAGCTAAGAGTTTTTATTCATAGGCTTTGCTGCATCTGTCCTAAATAACAGTGACTTTAGTGACTTTCTCACACAAACGAGTTCTGATTATAGGAACTTCCAACATTGGTATGGTAATTCCATAAATAAGTGGTCCAGACTCCTTATTTCTTTTTCCTGTGCTATTCTTAGAATGTGGTTTCCATTCTCAAGTTTGCCTTGTGGTTCAAGATGGCTGCTAACATTCTCGCTGTGTCCACATTTCAGGCAAAAAAAAAGGGATCAGGGCAAAAAGTGAGTGCCTCCAAGCTAATTCAACCCTCTTCTAAGACCTTTTCAGAAGCTCCACACTTTCTCGTTTCACCTCATTATATCTGTATAAGAGGCTGCTCCCAAATAAGGATTTTGTTACTACGGAAGAAAGAGACAGTGGATATCACGGAGGCAACTTCTTGTCCCCATCATAAGAAGTAAACATATTTTCATTTTCTCTTCTAAGTGTGTTGAGAAGGAAGAAGGAAAATACCAAGAAGGAAATATGAAAGTGATTATTTCTCACACGTTTAGGGTAATTTAAGACGACCTAGTGTTCAGCAGGAAACAAACCCTGGTGGTGTAGTGGTTAAGCACTACGGCTGCTAACCAAAATCTGGCAGTTTGAATCCACTAGGCACTCCTTGGAAACTCTATGGGGCAGTTCTACTCTGTCCTGTAGGGTCGCTATGAGTCGGAATTGACTCAACGGCAACAGGTTTTTTAGTGTTCAGCAAAACCTGAACAGGAAATCATTGCTTTGGTTGTGTAGTTTTTTGACTCCAAAATGTTTTGAAGACTAATTGAACCACACATCCTCTTTTTCTTCCTCAGAGTTGAGGAACCCCAGTGAGGAATTAAAATACAGTCCCCAAACGGTACAGTTGTACAGTTTGATTAAAATGTCGTCCCTGCCTTTGGCAACGACAATCTAGTGTGGGAGGTAGATAAATAAAGAGATGCTCTAGTTCGGGCTGATGAGTGATCTGAGAGAGGTGAGCACAGGCTGAAAGGAAGTACGTAATAGAAGCACCTGACCAAGGGTGATGGGAAAGTGGTATCAGGAAGGGATTGTTGTTAGCTGCCATCGAGTGGGCTCCAACTCACGACGACCTTAGGTGTAACAGAACAAAACATTGCCTGGTCCAATGCCGTCTTCATGGTCACTGGTATGTTTGAGTCCACTGTTTTGGTTATTGTGTCAGTCCATCTCACTGAGATGTTTTTGGTCAGGAATGGGAGGGAGTGATGAAACTTGAGCTGAGTTCTGAAGGACAAGTTGCCACGTAAGGTGTGAATAGACAGAGGGGAAGAGGAGGAGGTGGTGGGAAGATAGAATTAGTTGGCTAGAGAGAAAAGCTGGTGAGCAGAAAACTTGCCCAGGAGGAGAGCAGCATATGTGAAGTCTTGAAAGTGAAAGAGAGCACAGTTCCTTTAAGAACTTTGTCAGGTCTTACATCTATCCTCAATTAAGAAAGAGATGAGGGTGAAGAGGACCAAACTAATTAATTTTTACTTTATCCTTCAGTGCAAGAGTCATTGAAGGATTTGAAGCAGAGAAGCGATGTGCTCAGATTTGCATTTTAGAAAGATTATTTTAGAGGCACAGTGAGAATGGATTGGAAGTCAGCAAAATCCAAGAAAAGGGGCAGTATAATCCAGACAAGAAATAATGAGGGCCAGAACAGTTTGAGAGTGGGAGTGACTTTTGAGTAATTAAGAGAGAAGATCTCCAGGCCTTGGAACTGAATGAATCAGGAAGTGAGAAAAATGGGGCAAATAAAGGAAGATGATTTCTGGTCTGCTATTATGGATTGAATTGTTTCCCACCAAAGTATGTGTTGTAACCCTAACCCCTATAACTATGGATGTAATCCCATTTGGGAGTAGGGATTTGTTATGTTAATGAGGCCATATCGGTGTTGGGTGTGTCTTGAGCCAATCAGTTTTGAGATATAAAAGAGCAGATTAGGCATAGAAGAAAGCAAGCACAAATGGGAAAAGATTGATACCACATGGAAATCACCAAGGAACCGAGGAAGAGAAGCTGAAAGAGACAAAGATGTTTCTCCAGAACTGACAGAGAGAGCCGTCCCCTAGTGCCGGCACCCTGAATTTGGATTTCTAGCCTCCTAAACTGTAACAAAATAAATTTCTGTTCACTAAAGCCATGCACTTACAGTATTTCTGTTATAGCAGCAGTAGGTAACTAAGAAACCTGGGCAAACTGTGAAAAACACTGTTATTCATTAACATATGGAAAACAGAGGGGAGATAGATTTTGTAGAGAAAATAAGATACTCAGTTTTATGTGGGATAAGTTTAAGGTGCTAATGGGACATATCTGTGGAATTATACAGGGTTCGAAATTTGGGAAAAGAACTGAGCAGGAGAAATGAATTTAAAGGCAGTTCAAGCCATGTGACTAAACCAGGATGAGTAGGTAGAGTGAAAATAGGAGACAATTTTGAGTACCACAACACTTAAGAAGAGGAAGATGAATGAATAAAAGATCCAGAGAAGGAGCAGAAAACATGTGGAAGTAAAACAAGATGAGAGTAGCATTGTGGAAACCAAGGAAGGCATTTCAGATGCTACAGATATCAAGAAGATTAAGAGCTGAAATAGCCGTTGAGTTTAGCAATATAAACATCACTGAGGACCAGTGCAGGGTAGCTTTGGTGGGATGGTGGGAGCAGAAGTCAGATTATAGTGGGACAAGGAGTGAATATCTAAGGAGGAAGATAAATGTAAAATGCTTTCAAACAGTGATGCTCATTGGATTAGGGAGAAGCATACAGCTTTTTAAAGATGAAGTGTCTCGCGCAAGTTTAAATGCTGATGGGAAAGAGCCATTAAAAGGTGGGAGGTGATATAGGCAAGAGGGGATAATCAAGGCAAGCCTCTGAGAACTCAGAAGCAAGAGTAATCCAGAGCACATATGAAAGGATTAACTTTGAAGGAGGAGGAACAGATCTTTCAGTAGAGTGGAGGAAAGGAAACCTGGATAGATATGACTAAGAGGTTTATAGTGGGAAGAGGGCATCAAAGAGAGTCACAATAGTTTCTAATGGCTAATTGAGGAGAGAACTAAGAACAGATTTTGAGTCAACCCTACAGCCCTGTGAGGATGGACACCTCAATTTGTAGTTCCTTCAATCACGGGCTGTCATTTTCTCCTGTAGTGCTTAGCAATTCAGGTGTAAGGTGGCCCTCGTGCACAATTTGATTCTTTCAGGGTTGAAGTTCTCCTAATGGGTATGAAAGGAGGAAAAATAGACCAGGAAAGACAAGGGCCTTGTTGGTTTGGACAGTAAAGTTCTTAGATTGGAAAGGAAGAGAAGAGTAAAAGAGACCAATTGAGGAGAAATCTGTAAGGATGGACATGAGATTAGATCTTGTTGATATTCTAAAATTAATCATAATCAAAATGAGGACAACTGGAAGTTTGATTATAGAGGGGGCTTTGCAGTACTATGATTCCTCTGTCAAGTTCAAGATTGACAACGATATTTAAGTGAATGTTAAATTGTCATAACTTCCTCCACAATAATTTTGCCTCGTGAATTATCAATTATTATCATAAGATACTGATATTTTATTTAAAATATTTTCTAAAGTGCTTAACATATAAAATATTGTTTTAGTAGGCCCAGTAACTGTGGAATTATGAAAATGAGGCATTAAAGTATAGCTCATTTCATTTGATGTTTAAGATTCTTAGTTGTGCTGTGGTTTAGTGTCCCTCTTTTATACCCACTTAAGATAAATATTTTTTATTTACAAGTGATCATTTGCACTTTAGATGTTTTCTAATGATATATTTCAAAGACTGGATTGGACCCATTGTTATAATAGATTATTTCCAGTATTTCTCTTAGAATAGTGATTCTTTTTGTTATAGAATGGGATGTTCTTGGTTAAAAAAAAAAAAAAAAGACCAAACCCATTACCATTGAGTCTTGGCTCCTATTCATAGTGACCTTATGCATAATAGAACAAAGCATTGCCCAGTCCTGCGCCATCTTCATGATCATTGATATGTTTGAGTCCTTTGTTGAGGCTGTTGTGTCAATCCATCTCATTGAGGGTTTCCCTCATTTTCACTGACTTTACCAAACATGATGTCTTTTTCTAGAGATTGGTCATTCCTCATGACATGTCCAAAGTAAGCGAACGTAAGTTTTGTCATCCTTTCTTCTAAGGAACATTCTGGTTATATTTCTTCTAAGACTGATTTGTTCATTCTTCTGTCAGTCCACAGTACATTCAATATTCTCTGGCAACACCACAGTTCAAATCTCCATGAATGGGATACTACTCATTTATTTTCAGCAGGTCTTAGTAAATACTGCATATAGCGTCTTTAAACTTTCTTTTTTAGAGTGACTAAAAACAAAACAAAACAAAACCCAAACCCTTTGCCGTTGAGTTGATTCCGACTCCTAGCAATCCTATGGGACAGAGTAGAACTGCCCCAGAGGGTTTCCAAGGGGTGGCTGGCGAATTTGAACTGTGGATCTTTTGGTAAGCAGCCGTGGCTCTTAACCGCTGCACCATCAATGCTCTTTAAATAATAAAAAAGCTCCATTTTTAGAAACTTTTTTCATTATTTCTCAAAACTCAGAGTTTTGAATTAATGAGTTTTAAGCACACTACAACTTTTTGCAATTCATTTAGACTTATAATTTAGTATATTATTGGTGGGTTTTAGTTAGATATCTATTTACTTTTTTCATTTGACCTTTTTTTTTTAGTTATTGGCCTTTAGGTGAAACTTTACAGAAAATTAGTTTCTCATTAAACAATTTATACGCAAATTGTTTTGTGACATTGGTTGCAATTCCTATGATGTGTCAACACTCTGTCCTTCCACACGTTGATTCCCGGTTTCCATCTGTCCATTTTTCTTGTCCCATCTCGCCTCTTGAGACTTCATCTCATATACTTTGGACATGTTATCAGGAGGGACCAGTCCCTGGAGAAGGACATAATGTTTGGTAAATTAAAGGGTAAGGGAAAAAGAGGAAGACCTTCAAAAAGATGGACTGACACAGTGGCTGCAACAGTAGACTCAAGCATAACAACAACTATGAGGATGGCGCAGGACTGGGCAGTGTTTCGTTCTGTTGTACATAGGGTCACTGTGAGTTGGAACCAACTCACGACACCTGACAACAAGAACATACATGATTGAACTAAGAAACGCATTCCTTGCATGTGTTATTGTTTGTTTTATAGACCTGTCTCGTTTTTGGCTGAAGGGTGAACTTCGGGAGTGGCTTCAGTTCTGAGTTAAAAGGGTGTCCAGGGGCTATAGTCTTGGGGTTTCTTCCAGTCTCTGTCAGACCAGTAAGTCTGGTCTTTTTGTGTGCGTATGAATCTGAATTTTGTTCTACATTTTTCTCCTGCTCTGTCCTGCACCCTCTATTGTGATCCCTGTCAAACTGGTTGGTGGTGGTAGCTGGGCACCATCTAGTTCTTCTGAGCTCAGGCTGGTAGAGGCTGTGGTACTTGTGGTCCAGTAGTCCTTTGGATTAATATTTCCCTTGTGTCTTTGGTTTTCTTCATTCTCCTTTGCTCCAGACAGGATGGGACCAGTAGATATATCTTAGACAGCCACTCGCAAGCTTTTAAGACCCCAGACGCTAGTCACCAAAGTTGGATGTAGAACATTTTCTTTATGAACTTTGTTGACCCCCTTGACCATGGTCCCCAGCCTTCAGCCCCAGTAATTCAGTCTCTCAGGGTTGTTTGATGTGTCTGTGAAGCTTCTATGACTTCGCCTTGGTCATGTGCTGACTTCCCATATATTGTGCACTGTCTTTCTTTTCACCAAAGTTAACACTTATCTAGTATCTAGTTAAAGATTTTCCCTTCCCAACCCTCCCCTCCCTCTTAACCATCAAAGATTGTTTCTTTCTGTGTGTAAACCTTTTCTTGAGTTTTTATAATAGTGGTCTCATGCAGTATTTGTCCTTTTGTGATTGACTTATTTAACACAGCATAATGCCCTCCAGATTCATACATGTTGTGAGATATTTTGCAGATTCATCATTGTTCTTTATCATTTCATAGTATTTCATTGTGTGTATGTACCATAATTTGTTTATCCATTCATCTGTTGATGGACACGTAGGTTGTTTCCATGTTTTTGCTGTTGTGAATGATGCTGCAGTGAATATAGGTGTGCGTATGTCTATTCGTGTTACAGCTCTTATTTCTCTAGGATATATTCCTAGGAATAGGATAGCTGGATAGTATGGTATTTCTATTTCTAGCTTTTTAAGGAAGCGCCATCTTGTTTTCCATAGTGGTTGTACCATTTTACATTCTCACCAGTACTGCATAAGAGTTCCAATCTCCCCACAAACTCTCCAGTATTTGTTATTTACTGTTTTTTGGATTAGTGCCAGTATTGTCAGGGCGAGATGGTATCTCAGTGTAGTTTTGATTTGCATTTCTCTAATGGCTAATGATCATGAGCATTTCTTCAAGTGTCTGTTAGTCACCTGAATCTCTTCTTTGGTGAAGTGTCTGTTCATGTCTTTTGCCCATTTTTTAATTGGTGTATTTGTCTTTTTGTTGTTGAGGTGTTGCAGTATATTGTAGATTTTAGAGATTAGACCCTTGTTGAATATATTATAGCCAAAAATTTTTTCCCATTCTGTGGGTTCCCTTTTTACTCTTTTCATGCAGTCTTTTGATGAACATAAATGTTTAATTTTTAGGAGCTCCCAGTTATCTAATTTATCTTCTGATGCTTGTGCATTTGTTAGTTATTGTCCATATCCCATTGATGCCATATATTAGGGCCCCTAGTATTGTCCTTATTTTTTCTTCCATTAACTTTATAGTTTTAGGTTTTATATTTAGGTCTTTGATCCATTTGGAATTAGTTTTTGTGTATGGTGTGAGATATGGGTCCTGTTTCAGTTTTTTACAGATGGACATCCAGTTATGCCAGCATCATTTGTTAGAAATTGTCTTTTCCCCATTTAATGGACTTTGGCCCTTTGTCAAAGATCAGCTGGCCATAGGTGGACGGATTTATGCCTGGGTTCTCAATTCTGTTCCATTGGTCTATATGGCTGTCATTGTACCAGTGCCAGGCTGTTCTGACTACTGTGGCTGTATAATAGGTTCTGAGATCGGGCAATGTGAGGTATCCTACTTTGTCCTTCTTTTTCAATAATGCTTTACTTATCCGGGGCCTGTTTCCTTTCCACGTAAAGTTAGTAATTAGTTTTTCCATCTTGTTAAAGAATGCTGTTGGTATTTGGATCGGGATTGAGTTATATCTGTAGATTGCTTTGGGTAGAATTGACATTTTTACACTGTTGATTCTTCCTATCCATGAGCATGGTATATTTTTCCATTTATATAGGTCTCTCCTGGTTTCTTGAAGTAGTATTTTGCAGTTTTCTTTGTATAGGTGTTTTACATCCCTGGTCAGATTTATTCCTAAGAATTTAATTTTTTAGGGACGATTATAAATGGTATTGCTTTCTTGATTTACATTTCAAGGTTCTCTTTATTGGTGTATAAAAATCTAACTGATTTTTGTATGTTGACTGTGTATCCTGCTACTCTGCTGAATCTATTAGTTCTAGTAGTTTTCTTGTGGAATCTTTGGGGTTCTCTATGTATAGTATCATATCATCTGTGATAGTTTTACTTCTTGCTTTCCAATTTGGATGCCCTTTATTTCTTTTTCTTGCCTACTGCTCTAGCTAGGACTTCCAGCACAGTGTTAAATAGGAGTGGTGATAAAAGGCATCCTTGTCTTCTTCCTGGTGTCACGGGGAATACTTTCAGCCTCTCTCCATTGACAATGATGTCAGCTTTTGGTTTTGTATAGACGTCATTTATTATGTTGATGAATTTCCCTTCTATTCCTATTTTGCTGAGAGTTTTTATCAGGAATAAGTGTTGAACTTTATTAAATGCCTTTTCTGTGTTGATTAAGATGATCATGTGATTCTTCTCTTTTGTTTTATTTATGTGGTGGATTACATTGATTTTCTAATGTTGAACCATCCTTGCATACCTGATAATGAATCCCACTTGATCGTGGTGTATTATTCTTTTGATATGATGCTGAATTCTACTGGCTAGAATTTTGTCAAGAATTTTAGTATCTATATTCATTAGAGATATTTGTCTGTAATTTTCTTTTTTGTGATATCTTTGCCTGGCTTTGGTATCATGGTTATGCTGGCTTCATAAAATAAATTTGAAAATATTCCTTTTCTGTGCTCTGAAATAGTTTGAGTAGTACTGGTGTGAGTTCTTCTCTGAATGTTTGATAGAATTCTGCAGTGAAGCCATCTGGGCCAGGGCTTTTTTTTTGGTGGGGGGGAGTTTTTTATTACCTCTTCTTTCTCTTATTATGAGTCTGTTCAGATTTTCTATCTCAGTTTGTGTTAGTTTAGGTAGGTAGTGTGTTTCTAGAAATTTGTCCATTTCCTCTACATTTTCATATTCATTAGAGTACAATTTTTCATAGTATTCTGCTATTTCAGCTTTTATTTCAGCTGAGTCTGTTGTAATGTCCCTCATCTCATTTCTTTAATTTAGGTTATTTGCTTCCTCTCCTGCTTTTCATTTGTCAGTTTGGCCGGTGGTTTGTTGATTTTGTTGACCTTTTCAAAGAACCAACTTTTGGTCTTGTTGATTGTTTTCTATTGTTTTTCTGTTCTCTGTTTCATTTATTTCTGCTTTCTATTTCCTTCCTTCTGGTGGCTGTGGGCTTCTTTTGCTGTTCTCTTTCTATCTGTTCAAGTTGTAGGGCTAAAGTTTTGATTTTGGTCCATTGTTCTTTTTGATGTGTGCATTTATTGCTATAAATTGACCTCTGTGCACTGCCTTTGCTGTGTCCCAAAGGTTTTGGTATGATGTGTTTTCATTCTCATTTGACTCTAGGAAATTTTTCATTCCCTCTTTGAGTTCTTCTATTACCTAGTTGTCTTTAAGCAAGATGTTGTTCAATTTCCCTGTGTTTGATTTTTTTTTTCCTTAGCTCTTCCTGTTATTGATTTCTACTTTTACGGTGTTGTGATCAGAGAGAATGCTTTGTATTATTTTGATGTTCTGGATTTTATTGAGGGTTGCTTTGTGGCCTAAAATGTGGTATGTTCTTGAGAATGTTCCATGTGCATTGGAAAAGAATGTATACTTTGCTGCTATTGGGTGGAGTGTTCTATATATATCTATGAGGTCCAGTTTTTTATTAAGGCCTTTAGATCTTCTGTATCTCTGTTGATCTTCTTTATAGATATTCTGTCCTTTACTAAGAGTGGTGTGTTGAAGTTTCCTACTATTATGGTGGAGCTGTCTATGTCTCTTTTCAGTGCTGTTAAAGTTAGTTTTATGTATTTTTTGGCCCTGTTGTTGAGTGCACAGATATTTATTAAGGTTATGTCTTCTTGGTAGATTGTCCCTATAATCATTATATAATGTCCTTCCTTGTCTTTTATTGTTGATTTTTCCTGAAAGTCTATTTTATCTGAGGTTAGTATTGCCACTCCTCCCCTTTTATGGTTATCGTTTGCTTGATACAGTGTCCCTAATTCTCCTCATTGTTTCTTCTCCGTCAGTTTCTTCTTCCATTCGGTGCTTGATCTAGTACTTTGTCTCTTCATTTGAGGCTTAGGATTTGTATCTGTTTTACTTAGTTTTTTGGGTCTTTGCTGCAGAGGGATGGCATGGTGCTTCTGTCCATAGTGCTATGTTAGCTTCCTCTTTTTCTTTTAAGCAAATAGAATTATTTTGATTTTTAAGAATTAATGAATTCAGTGTTCTTTTGGCACACTTTGAAAAAATGAGAAAGATTTTATAGCCTTCTAATTTGTATAGAGACATTGTTTATATAATAGAGCAACTAAAACTTTAACATCCCTTTACTAGTATTTTAAAATTACCTTGAAAATTCATTTAAAATAAGATTATTGATATATTTTAATCTAAAAACTTTAAAAACAAAAAATTCTTAGTAGCAGAATTTATCGTGTCTCCTCTTCAAAAACTGTTTCTCACATTTTGTTCCTTCTTTTGTTAATATTTTTATAAAAATAACAGAAAACCCATAATTTAAGATTCTCTCTCACACACACATACACACATCTTCCCCAATTCAAATTTTTAACATAAAATTTTTGACACTGGCAATTTGTCAGAGCACATCAGTAAACATAAGATATCAAATCTTTTGGATCCATGAATTCTGTTCCCAGGAATGTATCCCAAGAAAATAATTCAAAGGAACGAAAATGCCTTCCATATAAAGAATTTTAGCAGTGTTATTTATAATATAAAAAACCGACAGCAATCTAAATGCCCAATGATAAGAACATAATAAGTAAATTATGATACACTAGTATTATGGTTTATTATATTGGCATAAATATGGTTACTAAGAAGAAATATGGAACCTGCTTATGAAGTAATGTTAGATGAAAAAGTATAAAACTAATATAACATAAATTATGTATATGTTATGTAAAGATCTCAAGGGAAACAATTTAAATAGGCAAAATGTTTAGGTGAGAAGATCATCAATTTTTAAAAATGTTTTAAATTTGATGTGGTGATAAATGAATTTATAGTATGGAGTTTTCAAAGAATTGTCATTATTTTTAGCAGTAGTAGTCATAATAGTAGTAGTCACTTTTGTGTGTTTATATATGTGCATATATTATTTAATATGAATAAAATAATGAAATAATAAAAGATGAAAAATTAGAATTGCCGCCATAGGTCTAGTCCTCAATCCAACAAGATAAGCGTTACCTCTGAGAGGGCAGCACAATACAAAGTATAAAGGTATGTGACTCCCTTCTTTGACATAAGTTTGAAAAGTTTAGCACTTTACCAACGCCTAATTCTAATACACAAAGAGTTTATAAGAAAGCGGCGTTAAACCTGCTTTTGGATCCAAAGGACTTCAGAAAATGTAGATGATGGGTTTTTTTTCCTCTTTGGAAACCCTTAGACTGGCTAGAGTTAGAAGCTTCCTGAGGGTGCCTGAAGGGGCTTGGGTGGGTTTCAGAGGGTGTTTTCCACCCTGTGGGTCCTGATATTTTCTGTTACATTTAAATATTAGTGAAATCACATTAGATACTGACTGTGTTATATTTTTACTAAATCACAAGTAAAACCCAAAAAAACTGTTGTCGTCGAGTCAATTCCGACTCATAGCGATCCTACAAGACAGAGTAGAACTGCCCTGTAGGGTTTCCAAGGAGCTGTTGGTGGATTAGAACTGCCAACATTTTGGTTAGCAGCCAAATTCTTCACCAAAATCACACATGGTATATTAAAACAAACAAATCCATTGCTGTCTCAAGTTGATTCTGACTTGTAATGACCTTGTAGAACAGGGTAGAACTGCCCCATAGGGTTTCAAAGGAGCAGCTGGTGGATTCGAACTGCCGACCTTTTGGTTAGCAACTACACTCTTAACCACTGTGACATCGGGGCTCCTACACATGGTATAGTTAAGTATTATTTCGTGAAATTTGTGTAAATTGTGTGTGTGTGTGTGTGACACACAAGTAGAGAGAGAGCAAAAGAGGGAAGAGATGGAGAAGGGATGACATAAAATGTATTACTTACTGAAGGTCTAGGTGAAAAAAGTTTGAAAAATACTACCTTCTAAGATAGGAAAAAGCACTGAAGACCTTGGCTTTCCAAGTCCCTCAGAGTCAAAACAGCCTCAGGGTTTTTGTGACCTCACTCATCTGAAGAAGTTCAATTTTCAGAGAGTTCATTATAGAATCCAGATATTCTGATGTGTAAAATAATAGTTTTATTCTTTAAATGACTATAAAATATTTTAAAATTACATTTTAAATTCTCAACTTAAATAAATATATATTTTTCAATATATCCAAAACTATATGCAGGTTAACTGGTAGGGCTTTCTATTCACATATTCCTGTGAATATCTTATTTTTCTTGATTTCTTTTCTTTCTGCTTTTGCATTATATTTATTATTTTCTATGCTCAATTACAAGAATTTGCATGGTAGCATAAAAAAGCATTTTAAAAGTAATTAGGAATTAATATAAGAATTGTGAAAAGAGTAAAATTATGGGAAATAATAGAAATCAGTTCTACGCTGAATAGTTCCATGGAGTAACTCTGCTGAAAAAGTCCAACAAAAGTGCTACATCTGAACGACAGAAGCTGCCATTTGTGATGTGTTACATGGGAATGAAAAAATAAAATAAAAGATTTTAATTTTACCAAAATTCTATTTTTTTCGATGATCTTTCCACTAACTGCTCATTTTAGTTTTTATTCTGTTTAGCCTCGATTGCTTCTGAACTGTCATTTTATAACAGAAACTCTGAGCTTTTGCTGCTTCACTAACTTTTATTTTAAAACCTATTCCTTCTTAGAAATGATAATATAGACGGAACTTTTACAAACACACATTTAAAGAAAATCATAGTACCCGAAATAATTTGTTTCTCTATCAGAGTAGGCAACAGAGCTACAGATGGTTATGTTCAGTGAGCCAAGAATTTAGGGCTGAGGAGCTGTGAATTCTCACAGCAGCTCTGCAACTTATTTTATGGTCCCAGGAATTCATGTCATTCAGAGTTGGCTTCATAGACTATAAATCTATAAGCTGAGAAAATAAAACTAGCTTTTGTATTTTAAGAATATTTACAACATATGATGGTTGAGGTTGTCAGTTTGGCTGGGCCATGATTCCCAGCAGTTTGGCAGTTATGTAATGATATAGTTTGGCAGCTATGTAATGATGTAGTTATCCTCCATTTTGTGATATAATATAATCACCTCCATGATGGGATCTGATGGGATCAGCCAATCATTTGTAAGGGGAATTTCCTCGGGGATGTGGCCTGTAGCCAATATATATGGACATTCTGGCAAAGCTTACTGGCTTTTGCTCGCTGTGGATCCTGCATCTGGCTTGTCATCATCTGACCTCCAGTTCTTGGGACTTGAGCCAGTGGCCTGCTGTATTGCCTGCTGATCTTGGAATTCACTGGCCTCTACAGCCTGTGAGCCAGCAGCTTGCTGTCTTACCTGCCAATCTTGGATTCATCAGCTTCTACAGCCCATGAGCCGGTAGCCTGCTGTCTGACCTGCCGATCTTGGGTTCATCAGCCCCTGCAGGTATGTGAGTCAGAAAAAGCCTCCAGCCTGACACCTGACCCATGGACTTGGGACTTGCCAGCCTCTACAACTTCACGAGCCATTTCCTTGAGATAAATTCTCTATATATATATCTATATATGTAATATATGTACGCTTCACTGGTTTTGCTTCTCTAGAGAACTAAGCCTGAGATACAGCACTGTAACTTGTATTACTTATCTGTTGCCATGTAACAAATCACCACAAACTTAGCACTGAAAACAACATAAATTTTTTATAGTAAAACCTGCAAAAGCTGGAACCTGTGTAAGGCGAAAACCTGTCAGAGAAGAAAAACTCAAATATGTATTTTCTACCAAATAGAGGGTGATAAAAAAGTGGTGCCTGCGCCCTGTCAACAGTGGAAAACTTGTCAGACCCGGATAAACAAGGCAGTCCTGTCGAGCTCTAGCTGTCACAAGTTTCACTGTATCTCACCGTTTACGTGGGTTAGAAGCCTAGGTACAGCTTATCTGATTTCTCTGTTCAGAGTCTTACCAGATTGAAACAAAGGTGTTGACCACCAAAGATACTTACCAGAGAAATAGTTTTTTCAAATCTTTATTACATTTGGTGGTCCCGTGGCCTTCTCAATGAGTGTATGATGTCTTCCCCAGATAGTGACATCTGCAGAGAGCCGCTCTAATTTTTCCAACTATCTTCAGTTCAAAAATATTTATTGAACACCTCTTATTTGTCATTTCAATGTACTGGAGATACTAGATGAATAAGAAAATCTAATTTCAGGGAATTCATGATCTAGTGGTAAAGCAGATTGGAGGCAAGATGTTAAGGGAGACCAAGCCTGAATCACTTTGAGAGGAGGAAGGAAACTTGGATAGCTGCCATGATTAATTTTTTTAAGAGAAACTGCCTAACTGGTAAGTAACTGGAAATTCTCTGAAGATGATAGATTTGCTGCAAGGAAATGTTGTATTGGGAGAATACAAAGCAGTCTGCAGGGCTCTTCTGAGGTGACAAGGTCATCGCAAGCATATAAGTCTAAATGAAATTCTCAATGAAAGACTAAGTTCAAGCAGAAGTTTTATGATGGTGTTTGGAGAGAATGCTGGTGGGAGATTGCAGGCAATGGAAATACTTAGGAGATGTAGCCATGTTTGCCCAGTCCCTAAGGAAGATGAAATTCTGAGTAGAGGATGCAGAGAGTGGATGAAGACTCTCTTAGCATAGTTATACGATGCTGAAAGCTTCAATAAGCTGTTGGTGCCATCTTATGCCTTGAACCCTAGGA
Source organism: Trichechus manatus latirostris (assembly GCF_000243295.1). Classification (NCBI taxonomy): domain Eukaryota; kingdom Metazoa; phylum Chordata; class Mammalia; order Sirenia; family Trichechidae; genus Trichechus; species Trichechus manatus. The sequence goes on from NW_004444019.1 coordinate 11,209,971, forward strand.
AAAAACCTATAACAGCAGTCTTTAATTTAGGGATCTTTGCTGCTAAATCCTGTCAGCTCTTGTTTCCTTGTCCAGTTTTTACACCTTTACTCCATATTGCCTCTCCTAATTATGCCTTGGAAACCCTGGTGGCGTAGTGGTTAAGTGCTGCAGCTGCTGACCAGAGGGTTGGCAGTTTGAATCTGCCAGGTGCTTCTTGGAAACTCTACGGGGCAGTTCTACTCAGTCCTATAGGATCGCTATGAGTTGGAATCGACTCGACGGCAATGGGTTTGAGTTTTTTTTTAATTATGCCTTGATTGATGTCAGAATTGAGCAGCACTGGGAGATCTAGCAATTGTTCTATGATTTTTGGTCATTATGGAGGCCACATTCTAGTGTTTTCAGTATAATGAACCTTGTAACTGAAGTAGTACCACTCAAGGGCACACTCCTGGGGAGGGGCTTAAGCGTGTGAGAATAGCATTGATCATCTATAAATTAGGGAAGAGAGTGCATGATGGGAGTTTAGGTTAAGTTCTTGATGTGGTTGCCCTTTCCCTGAGGGTGGGTAACAGGTGTCAGGAGGTTCAGGAAAGTTGAATTGGCAGCAAGTTGAACCTTGGTTGGCTTGAACTTTGATGTCAGATTGCCCATTGAATGGGTTCTTAAAGGAGCTCAATGATTATGATCTAAAATGTCATATCAGGTAACACAATGTTTCCTTTTCCATGGCCTTTCTGTTAGTAATGGATAACCAGGAAGACTTTGTGATGTAATTGAAAGGATGGTGCCCTTCAACTTTTTAGCACTTCAGGAGTCAGCACACACACACAAAAGAATCCTGAGGGTGAATGAGACTCAGTCTCTTACCTGGAGAAGCAAGGTTCCAAATATGTGTTAGGGCAATGCTTCTCAAACTTCTATGAGCTTATGAATCACTTGGGATCTTATTAAAATGCAAGTTCTGATGTAATAAGTTAGGGGGTGGGAAGGGAATTTGCATTTTTAACATGTTTTCAAATGATACTGATGCTTCTAATACGTAGACCGCATTTTTTGTAGCAAAACTTGGAACATTAGAATAAAGAAGACTTACCTTAGAAAATGTGATTACGGTCATTAATCACTATAAAGCTACAAAATAAGAGGAAACTTGACTTATCCCATGCAGGTGATGTAGAAATTAAAGAACTCTTCAAGAATACTCAAAGATCTACAGGGAACCTAACAAAACCCAAACAAACAAAAACCTTTTGTATCTCTGTCATTTGTTTGTAGTCTGTGTCTTCCCTAAAGGACAGACGTGACAAGAAAGAATAGGAAATCTGACAGTGGCTACAGAAGCAGACAAACTTAACTCCATTATTCCCTAACTCTGAAATATATGGTTCTCTGTTTTAAAACAGGGACCGCTTATCACCAGCTGGTTAAAAAAGAACACTGCTACCACCACCGCCCCAATGCTCCACCTTCCACTGAGCCCATTCCTACCACTGGCTCTCAAGGGCTGTCATACAACAAAGAAGCAATGGAAGGTTTCTTGGTTTGGGAATGAATTATAGGCTTGATTGTCAAGTACTGTAGAGTGATTTTTTGTGGGGGGGGGGGACACAGAAGCTCTCTAGGGGTAGAGTGGTGGTGGAGGGCTGTTTATAGGATAGCTTTAGTATCCTTTATTGTAATAGATCGATCATTTCAGTATTTAATGCAATGCAATTCAAGGATCACCAAAGCGATTGTATTTCTTTTAAAGCTTAGTGTGGTGAGAATTCCCTTGTGTAATTCATGCTGTTGTAATGCAATCTTAGAAATAGTTTTCAAAGTTCATTAGGGTTGCAAAAGTTCTACCTGATCTACTCACATATACAAATGTGCCTTCCCCTGGTTCTCTTTATACTGCTATTTATATCAGCTGTTCTACAGGAGATCAGTTTTCTTCTCAGTATCTGATATAAATAACCATGGTTCCCTAAATATGATCCGCAGATTTCCAGGTAGTTCATGGACTGATATCTGGTTATTTATAGTCATGATTTGGCAGTGATATGCTTTTGTTACCAATATAAATTAATACTTTTCATTAAAATGCAGTAAAAGTTGTATTTGACCTCAATGATGTTTTTATCACAGATTCTGCTATTCTTTTTTATTTTTAATTTTTTTTATTGTACTTTAGGTGAAGGTTTACAGAACAAATATTTTCTCGTTAAACAGTCAGTACACATATTGCTTTATGATATTGGTTACCAACCCCATGACATGTCAACATGCTCCCTTCTCAGCCCTGGAGGACCTTTTTTTTTTTTTTGGTGAAAATATGCATAGCCAAAGACACCATTTCAAAAATTTCTACATGTACAATTCAGTTATGTCGATTACGTTCTTCCAGTTGTACTGCTATTCTCACTTTAGATGAAGGTTTACAGAACAAAATAGTTAGTCATTGAACAGTTAGTACACATATTGCCCTATGACAATGGTTAAGAACCGCACTGCATGTCAACACTGTCGTTACTCAACCTTGGGTTCCCCACCACCAGCTTTCCTGTCCCCTTCTGCCTTCTAGTCTTTGTCCCTGGACT
>NW_004444019.1:11212751-11249818 GCF_000243295.1 Trichechus manatus latirostris
TGAGACCAGTGGAGTATCTTAGATGGCTGCTCACAGGCTTTTAAGACCCCAGACGCTGCTCACCAAGGTAGAATGTAGAACAATGTCTTTATAAACTGTGTTATGCCCTTTGAGCTAGATGTTCCCCAAGACCATGGTCCCCACAGCCCTCTGCCCACAATTCAGTCCCTCAGGGAGTTTGGATGTGTCTATGGAGCTTCCATGACCTTCCCGTGTACAAACTTTGCTGGCTTCCCCAGTATTGTGTACTGTCTCACCCTTCACCAAAGTTACCACTTATCTACTGTCTATTTAGTATTTCCCCCCACCCCTCCCATCCCTCGTAACCAACAAAGATTGTTATCTTTTTGTGTGTAAATTTTTTCATGAGTTTTTACAATAGAGATCTCATACAGTAGTTGTCCTTTTGTGATTGACATTTCAGTCAGCATAATGTCCTCCAGTTTCATCCAGGTTATGAGATGCTTCACAGATTCATCATTGTTCTTTATCACTGCGTAATACTCCATTGTGTGTATGTACCAATTCTGCTATTCTTAATGAGCAGGTAAGCCAAGTTTGGTCACCATAGGATCATTCAGAAGCAAGCAGCAGTGGTGTTCTTTTGAAGCCATACCCTTGGACTGGAATTTCCCCAAGAGACTTCAGTGAAGTCCAAATGCAGAAATGAACGTAACATAACTCAATAGAGTGCAGCTGTCTGATTTGCCCCAAGTCTGCTCTAATATCTTTCAGACCCTAGAGAGTGTGGGGTTCTGCTTATTTTCATGCCCCTTACCCTGTAACTGTAAGAAACTTGAATTATTCCTGCTTTTTTGAGAAAAGTATCAGTCAATAACGACTGGAATATAAAACTCCCTTTTTAGGGGTGAAACCAATCAATGACATTTTTAGCTTAAAATTGTCGATGTTAAAGGCTACTCGGTCTGACTTCTGCTCAAAATTCTTCAAAAACTTTTGATCACTTGAATCATTTTAGATGCACCTTGATCTAAAATGCACTCTTGATTTTGGATAATGTAGCAATAGTCATTAAATACTTAGAAGATTTAAAGATCAAAGTATGGAGTAGAACTATATAAATAAAAGCATTAATAAATAAGTAGGCTATAGTTTTTCTGTACTGGTAATGAATCCAAAGATTATTAAATCTAATTAATGAAATCTTTCATAATATAAATAATGTATTAAGTATTTTTCATTATTTTAGTCATTAAAATCTAATTTAATTATGTTAATAGAATTTTAAAGGAGTTTAACATTACCATGCAGCTTCATAATTTGAATTTAAACTGAGTTCACAGTAAATGCAAACCCATTTTATTTGCATTTTTCATTAGACAATATAATGAATGACACCAGAATGTAATGGCAATTTTTACAAATTCAATTTATTAACATACCTAATACCAACCATATCACTATTGTGTTACAATAAGCATAAACCCTTTTAAAATCCAACTCTTGTCCTTACTGTCAGGACTATGCATATATTCACTTTGTATTTATTATAGGTAACTTACAAAGGAAAGAATGCTAGACCTGAATTCAAATTCTGGCCTGTGTTCTAATCAGATCTGGGACATTCAGACTTCACTTTCTCTTTGGTAAACTGGAGATTTTAATCTATGCCCTGTCTGTTTTATGGAGGAGCATTAATTGAGGTGAAAATAAAAATATTGGATGTGATATGAAGTTTTATTATATCTTTCATGGTAAGCTAGGTTTTGTTGGAATAACAAAAGAAGAACAAAGCTCCAAATCTCAGTAGCTTAAAAAACAAATGTTTATTTCTCCCTCATGCTTCATGTATAAAGGAGCTCTGCTCATTGTAGTCCCTTTAAGACCCAGGCTAATGGAAGCTCCATCTTGACATGTGCTTCCACAATCACCAGGGCAGTTGGAAAGATGCTGGCAAATCATACATCGGCACTTAAGACTTTCTCTCAGAAATGACACGCCAATTCTACTCACATTTCACTGACCAAAGCAAGTCACATGGCTGCACCTAACTTCAGAGCAAGTGGAGAAGTGCAATCTTACCACATACCTGGAAGCAGAAGGGAACAGGAATATCTGTGATGCACTGTAATGACATCACAGGTATTTAAATGTGGAACTGTAATTTATTTACTCTGAGACAAATTCAGTGAAGAAATCATCTTTATTTTTTTACTTTTTTACATGAAAGTTTACAAAACAAACTAGCTTCTCATTAAACAATTAGTACACATATTGTGTTGTGACATTGGCTACTAACCCAAAGACATGTCAACACTCTCCCCTTTTTGACCTTAGGTTCCCTATTACCAGCTTTCTTGTCCTCTTCTGCCTTCTTGTCCTTGCCCCTGGGCTGGTGTGCCCGTTTAGTCTTTTTGTTTTATGGGCCTGTCTAATATTTGGCTGAAGGATGAACCTCAGGAATGACTTAATTACTGAGCTTAAAGGGTGTTTGGGGGCCATACTCTCAGGGTTTCTCCAGTCTCTGTCAGGCCAGTAAGTCTGGTCTTTTTTTTTTTTTTTGTGAGTTAGTATTTTGTTCTACATTTTTCTACAGCTCTGTCTGGGACCCTCTATTGTGACACCTGTCAGAGCAGTAAGTGGTGGTAGCCAGGCACCATCTAGTTGTGCTGGACTCAGTCTGGTGGAGGCTGTGGTAGTTATGGTCCATTAGTCCTTTGGACTAATCTTTCCCTTGTATCTTTGGTTTTCTTCATTCTCCCTTGCTCCAGATGGGATGAGACCAGTGGAGTATCTTGTTGGACGCTCACAAGCTTTTAAGACCACAGATGCTACTCACCAAAGTAGAATGTAGAACGTTTTCTTTATAGACTGTGTTATGCCAATTGAGCTAGATGTTCCCCGAGACCGTGGTCTCTACAGCCCTCAGCCCAGTCATTTGGTCCCTCAGGGAGTTTGGATGTATCTATGGAGCTTCCATGACCTTGCCTTGCCTTGTCTTACCCTTCACCAAAGTTAGCACTTAGAAGTCATCTTTTGCCTTGCAATGATTGGCTGAAAAGTTATGTAACTTTCTACTATGAATTTTGGGTGTGTGCAGCCAAGATTTGAGAAGGGAAGATGTTTTGATAGGAAATTAAAAAAAATTCAGGATACTTTCTTCAAGGCATATGCACTGTTATTAAGAGCATAAAATATACATATATGAAATAGAGAAAATGGTAAGAAAGACATAGAGACACTAGGCTTGTGAGGAATCCTATGGCTAGACTGGGGAAGGTTTCTTGGCAATGAGTTAAGGACTGGATATTGAAAGATGGGAGGGACATGGATTTATGGAGAGGAAAGGATGAACTAAAATACAGAGAAGTCAAATTCAGCAGAGAAATTCTGATTTCCAGGTTATTCTTAATGAACATGTTTATGTTGTTTTTGCAAAATATCCAGATCTTTTAGTCTAATGACTCAGCTTTTTTGTGTTTCTGTTTCTCTTGAACTTTGTCTTCTTGCTTTGCCATTTAAAAGTCCACTCATGAGAGAAATTTTGGAAACTTTGTCGATTTCTATATACGCAACTGCTCCTTAAAACTGTAAAGACCATTTAGGAAATTATTAGCTCCTTAATCCTTCTTTTGTCACCTCTAATCATTTAATTAAGGAGCCCTGGTGGTACAGTGGTTAAGCACTTGGTTGCTAACCAAAAGATCGGCAGTTACAACCCACCAGCGGCTCTGAGGGAGGAAGATGTGGCAGTCTGCTTCTGTAAAGATTACAGCCTTGGAAACCCTATGGGGCAGTTTTGTTTTTTTTTTTAATCATTTAATTACTTGAATTAGACTCTCCAGAATTAGATCGATAAAAGATTAAATTAAGTGAGTGGTATGTAACTTTCACACTTCTTGTAATTTCTAGTTGCTACCCAAAATCGTTCAGCGTTGACCTTTAATAGTAGCATCAGTCAAAGCTTGGATGAGTTAGGGTGTTAGCAACTTTTCTTTCTTTCCTAAGCTTTAGCCTATATTTGTGGGGCTATAGGGACCATGCTGTCTTTAAACAGAATTTATATTTTGGTTTGGAGTTAAAACAGCTTTTTGGGACAGAAATCAAGGTGTCGCCTTGATACTGTTGTTAGTTGCCATCGAGTCGGCTTCAACTCATGGCGACCTTATGTATACAGAATGAAACACTTGCCATTTTCACAATAGTTGCTATGTTTGAGCCCATTGTTGCAGCCACCTTGTAAATCCATCTCATGGACGGTTCCCCTCATTTTTGATGATCATCTGCTTTACCAAGCATGATGTTCTTTAGTAATTGGTCTTTCCTGATGATGTGTCCAAAGTAAGCAAGACAAAGTCTTGCCATCCTTGCTTCTAACGAGCATTCTGGCTGTACTTTGTCCAAGACAGATTTGTTCGTTCTTCTAGTAGTCCGTGGTATATTCAGTATTCTTTGCCAGCACCACAATTCAAATGTGTCAGTTTTCCTTCTATCTTCTTTTTGCATTGTCCAGTTTTCACATGCATATGAGGCTATTGAAAGTACCATGGCTTGGGTCAGGCACACCTTAATCATCAATGTGGCATCTTTGCTATTTAAGATTTTAAAGAGATCTTTTACAGCAGATTTTCCCAGTGCAATACATTATTTGATTTCTTGACTGCTTTTTCCATGGGCATCAATTGTGGATCCAAGTAGCATGAAACCTTGACAATTCAATTTCTTTGTCATTTATTATGATGTTATTTATTGGTCCAGTTGTGAGGATTTTCATTTTCTTAATGTTCAGGTGTAATCCATACTGAAGGCATCATCAATAACCACTTCAAGTCATCTTCACTTTAGGCAAGCAAGGTTGTTTTCATCTGCACATTATAGGTCGTTAACTTCTTAAAGAAGATGGTGTTATTGAAGTTTTCATGTTATTCTCTGGTACTCTGTATGCAGGATCCTGTGGGAACCCTCCCTTTCTATCCCAAAAATATATGACGGATCCTAATTTCATCAAGGTGGATCACCTTTGCTTCCAATTGCCACTTTATTTAAAATTCTGCATCATTGTTTACTTACCCTAAGGCCTGGCTCCTTGATATCAGCTCCCCTCTTCCTGGTGATTTTTCTCAGTGGGACTTATCAAACTTTTACCTTCTTTCAAAAAACCCTCGAGGCAGTTTGGGTGTACCAGAGTAGACAAGCCAGTGATCAAGGGTGAGTCACTATATCCCCCCTTGTCAGGGATCTGCTGACAGATACTAACGGTAGCTGTTATTGAACTAAATCTGAAGCAGTGGTGAAAGAAAACAAGGTTTGCCCTGTGTTGTAATGAAGATGTTGAAAGGTTTTGTTGTTGTCATTGTTGTTTCTTCTTGCTCTTCAACAACTACCTTGGATACATTTAGCTAAATGCTTTTCGTAAATTTTAATCTAAGCGAAATCTTGGAGCACCATCATTTCTTTCAAAGTAACATTAATATCATTTTGAGTATGGGAATAAGGAAAAAAGGTAGAAGATCCCAGTAAAGACAGTACATAAATTGAAACCCAACAGTGTTATGTCAAGCTAATATATGCCATATTATACTAATGTAGTAGTTGCCCAAATTAATGAAATTACTTGACTCTATCTAGCAGCACTGCAAATCTTTTTAATTATAGTTACAAAAGATGATATGTTGCAGAGTAAATATTGTCTAGGAGGATACAAGAGTATGGGTTTTGATGTCTCTTGGAGATTATATTATTTTAAAATTCTAATATTTACCAGCCTGTAGTTCAGGGGTTCATATCTAAGCTGCAGAACTTGGACATAAAAAATGCATTTTTATTTTCACACACCTCTAACTGAAATTTGATATTTCTCTCAATTATGAATGTAAGCAACAAACCACAGTGATATTGGCACCAATAGAAATAATAGGTATTTTTTAATCATGTCACAGTTATTGCAGATACCTCAAATATAATTTATACTCACAGCTGCTTCAAAATTGTTAGTTATTAGACTTGCTGTTGACCTTGCTATATAATGTGTTAGCAAAGACTCTTCTAATATTTTGATAGTTATCTCTATTAATTGAGTTTCATTGTAATTTTTTTTATTTTATGATTTTAAAACATTATCTCAAAAATGGTTTCATAGACTTCGTAGGACCATGAAACTGGTTCATGGCACAAAACAGGATAAGAACCTCTGTGCTAATTTAGAGCCTTCTTTGTCACGATGGCACATTAAAAGACAGGCTTAATGTGGGCAGTTAAGTACAACAATTCTTTTTCAGTCAACCAGTTTATTAATCATCTGAAGTTTTGTTTTTTTCTTTTTGCTTGTTTGTTTAGAATACTGTGATGCCTAAAACTGGGATAAAGGACTAAAGATAACAGAGTTTTAACAATAGAGATATAGCGTGTAATTCCTGCCCTTAATGAGGTTTACAGTCTAGTTAATTAACATATGAATTGCCATTGCTTATGTTGTATCTTAAAATAAGGACTTATAGTTATTTGTATAAGGCTTTTAAAAACATTTTCAGGATGCCGTCCTACATAAGAAGTCATTGGTTTGCTATCATCCAAAGGGTTGTTAAATTGGTAGAGCAATATCATACCAGGTTTACAGGTAAAAAAGTGACTTTCTCTTAAGCAGCGAGAGGTAGAGCAAGAAAGGGTCAGCTCTTCCAAATTGCAGTTCAGTGAGACTTTCATTTCACACTACTGTTTCCTTAGAAAAATCCTCCATCAGAACAGTCTCATTGTTTTCCAGTGAATAATCTATCCATCTTCTGAAACTGTAAAATGGCTTGTTAGGAATAAAGTAGGTTGACTGTGTAAGACATAGAAGACTTCAGAAAGGGGAGAGAGAAAAATGGGGAATGGTGTTGGGTGGGAGACTAGTTGTTGTTCATGAACTTTGATAAAGTTGATGTGCAATTGTTTTTTATCCCAGCGTTTTCCTAAATGCAAATACTCGCAAGAACTGTGGAAAGAAATGGAGTCCAACTGAGATTAAACCCAATCTGTGTTCAAGATCCACTGGTTGGTTGTAATCTTCCTGTAAAGGAACTGTGCCCTCGGCCGTTGCTACTTAGTAGGTGTTTCATAGTCCAACAGCTTGTTGGAACATTACCTGGGAGACTGTTACAAATAAGAACCTGAGCCCTACCCTAGACCTACTGAATCAGAATCTGCATTTTAACAAAATCTCCGAGTGATTAGAACGCACATTAAAGCTTCAGAAGCACTGATGCCTGTAAGTTCAGTCATAACTGAGAGATGACCTACACCTTTCTCTTCTATAGTTTTAGGAGTTTCTTGCCATTGTATTTAACTTCATCGAGAGATATGAGGCCCATACTAATAAAAGTGCATTTAATAATTACTTTGGGTGAAAACTTCATTAAATCAAGCAATTGTTACTAAAGAGCTTATAAACATATTTTAATAATAGAGAGCACAGTGTATTAGAAAACCCAGCCCATGCTGACTCCCAGACTTGCCAGGAGAGCTCAGTGAAAGTAAGCAGTAAATACTTAGAGGGAGTGAGGAAGGCCCAAGGATTGCATTTAGGCAAATCGTAAGTGCATTGTGTGCCAGGGAAAACTAATGTTTTTCCTGCACCAGCTCTGACATGTTCACACATGAATGTATTTCATTCAGAAAAAAAAAAGGCTCTAGAATGGCACAGTCTGGTTTTATGAGAAACAGATGTGTCATGGTTCATCCACTCCCTAACCACCTGTGGTTTGCCCATGACTCAACTTTCTTGAATAAAGGGAGTTAACTCTTGGATCCTAAACAAATTCTAAATTACCTATTTGTTTTCTTCCTCCTCATACTTCTTCTCACTGCTCATTGCCATGACAGGACCTTATAATCCAGAGAAGTCTAAATGAACTACAGAAGGAGTCCCAACACTCCATGACATTTTCATTTAAAAGCAAATCCTTGCTCTGATATTTAGATTGAGATTCTATTAAAAGTTCAAACAGAGTTCTAGTTTATCAAGTCAATTAGAAAGAATTATTTTTGTTTACAGCTTAAAGCCACCTGGTCATGAGGTTTTTTTCTGTATTGCTTATTTTTTAGTTGAAGGAAAGCATTATTCTCATTCAGAAATATGTTTTTAGATGCCACTGGTCAGTCACTCAATCTTCAGTAACCCCTGTTCCTGGAATAATACGGACAAATGAAAACCATGAGTATTCCTCAAGCTTCTGTTGAGCCAATACTTGCTGCTAAATCTCACTCTGAACTGCTTCCTCCAGTTGCTAACAAGTAGCCAAAGGAAGGATTTGAACTTCATTACATTTTGTTTCTCCTGCCTGCTCTGCTTTCCACTCCACAGCGAACAGGCAGGGAAATGGTCCAAGCATAGGTAGGTAGGTGGAAAAATACAAGGCACAAATAGACCACACAGGCAATAATCATGACTTGAACAGTCACTGACAATTTTTTGTAAATATTTTTATTTCCATTTATGCAATCAACTTAGGGTTGTTTTTGACATACCATTGAGCCATTTGGCTGTTTGTTTGTTGTTGTTTTCATAAAAACTTCTTAAATATGGTTCTTCAGAAACCATCACCTAATTAAATGCAAACATATAAATTAATGTAGCCAGTCAAGGAAATATTCACCATTTCATGGGTCAGATTATAATCATAATGTCAACATTGTCAAAAAATAGTAAAAACTTTTTTTAAACCCGTAATTACTTCATTATTTTAAAATGTTTAATTGAAATGCAAATAACATGGAATTTAAAATCCATAAAACCTTAGTCTGTATATCTTGTTATCAAAAAGCTATTAAAAAATAGCCTATCACAAGTTTTATTTACATTTTAAAAATGAAGAAACTTAAAAGACAAAGAAGCAAATAACCTGGCCACAATGTGAGTCAGTCATCAGCAGGCCTTGGAAGGGAACTCCCAAACTAACGTTTCCTAAAGAAGTGTTTGGTGAGTCCAACTCTACCACCTCCAGAGTGAGGGTGCAAAAGAAATAAATAATATGTAAAATCTGATACAAGTAAGCATTAACTGTTTAGTAGTAAAGCTTTACTAGAAACCAATTTCAATGCTATTTTGAGATTTACTTTTCAGAAAAAAATACATCCTCCTTCAAAACAATAGGTTTGGAAACAGCACTATTTAAGTTTACTCAGGTCAGATAATCCTCAATTGAATTATCAGTGTACTTTGGGATTTATTAGTTTTATAAACAATAATACCAAATGATTGAAAAGTTTGGTCATAGACTGAGCTGTAGAAAAGTAATGGGCTTTTTTAAAGACAGGTAGCTAAAGTGATGTTTTACAAGGACACAGGTATGATGCTTTTTAAGTCCATTTGATTTAAAAAGTCACAGCACTGATGTTTCCACATATAAGTTACTCTATATGATGAGACACGGTTCTATTTGATACGTTAAAATCTCTGAACTTGGAGCTAAAATACTTTGAAGTAAGTAGATAATAAAAATACTTCATTCATTGGTCACAAGTATATTGATTAAAAGAGTGTATCACTTGTCAAAAATAATCCTGATTATAGTATCCTAAAAAAGATTTTCACTGTCCAGGCCTTCCAATGGCATACCTTCATCACATTTTTAGTGTTTCTAAGTCATTAAAAATATACAACTTCAGAGTATATCAGTTGACCAAATATCATTTTAGATATTTGCTTAGGCAGAGCAGTTAGGTGAGGGATGTAAAAAATGGCTGAGATAGGATTCCTACCATGAAGTAGCTTATAATTTGGCTGAAGAGAAAAATCTGTCAAAACTTAGCTTTAATACAAGAAGTGTCATCCAAAGTGGTGGTGGTGGTGGAAAGGGGGGCTAGAGGGTGAGTAAGAAATGGCAACTGAGCTGGGCCTTAGGCGACAGGCATTTTGATAAAAATGTTCAAAAGTAATTCCAGGGAGAGGGTCCAATGTGAGCCAAGGCATGGACTCAGGAAAGTACAGGTGCAATTTGGTGATGAGTCATCTGGTATGATTTGAGCTCAGAGTGGAGAAAGGTATTAGAAAATATGGATGGAAATATAGGTTGAGTCAAGATTTGGGAAGACTTGAATGATCAGCTATGGAGCTAAGACTAATTAGGTAATAGGGGACCAGGTAAGAATTTTTGATGACTTTTTCTGTCATCAAATCACACTGGTTATAAAAAAGAGAAAGTATTATATATATGTATGTATATATATATGTATGTGTAATATAAAATCATCAAATATTAGTTTGAACTACTTGAAATTGCCATTTTGAAGGTTAATAACAGTCAAATATCAGTGATTCCATATGATTCAATTTAATACACTGTTCCTTGAATCTGAAATGTATATTTTACCTTTGACCTGTTTGATGAAAAGGCACTCTTAAAATGTAATTTAGATTGAGAGAGCCATCACTGTGAGTTAGCGCAAAAAGGAATAAATCGATTCTATGCTTTTTTGACTATCTATTATGTGCCAAGTACACTGTGAGGTATATTGCATATCTTTATACATTAATCCACTCAATAACTTTGGGAGGAAATTTTACTAGACTCATTTTAAAGATAGGAAAATTATGCTCGGAATGTTCCTATAAATTTCTCCAAATTATTAGCAAGTAAATGATGGTTTTGGGATTGCTATGCACGTGTTTTTGGCTTTGTTTTGGGTTTTAGTGATGGTTTTTGCTGTACTCTACTCTTCACATTGGCGTTAAGCTCTCTCAGCAACATGACTTGCAATCCATCAGTGAAAAATCAAGCATTTATTGAGGCTTGGTGGCGAAATGGGTAGGCACTCGGCTGCTAAACAGAAGTTGGTGGTTCAAACCGACTCAGTGGCTCCGCAGAAGACAGACCAGACGATCTGCTTCTGTAAAGATTACAGGCAAGACAACCCTATGGGGCAGTTCTACTCTGTCACATGTGGTCACTGTGAGTCTGAATAGACTTGACAGCATACAATAGCAACATCCTGAGCAAGGCACAGAATCAAGCAGGTGCTAGTGTATAGTGGTCACCAAGACAAACATTGTCCTTTTACTTATGAAGCTTACATTTGAGTTGGAAGACAGATATAAAGCACTAGTTACAAACTATTAATTCACTAAAATTGTGCTATGTGCTACAGATGAGGCAAGAGTGTATAAGAGGAGGAACTTGATCCACTCTGGGAGACAGGAAGAATGGCCTCAGGCATTTACGCTAAGACCTGAGGATGAGTAGGAGTTAATCAGGTAAATGAGAGGAGAGGACTTTGTTGGTGGTGGTTGCTGTTGAGTGGATTCCTACTACCTAAATAAAGATTTTTGTTTTCTCATGGCAAATGAGCTTGGAAGTAACAGCTGGCTGCCATCAAGTTGATTCGAATTTGATGAATTTAATTAATAAAGTCCAATTTAACATGTTTACAGTTTTCCTTTTATGGTTCTTGTTTTGTGTGTGTGTGTGTCTTATCTGAGAAATCCATTACAAAATAATAGTTATTTTTAATTTCTTTGAATCTAGACTGCATACATACTAAAAACAAAACTTTGGGATTCTTTTAAAGTTCTTCTTCTTATTAAGGATCCCTGGTGGTGCAGTGGTTAAGAGTTCTGCTGCTAACCAAAAGGTTGGCAGATGGAATATCCACCAGGCGCTCCTTGGAAACCCTATAGGGCAGTTCTACTCTGTCCTGTAGGGTCGCTATGTATGGGAATTGACTCAACAGCAACAGGTTTGGTTGTTTTGGTTTTATTCTTATTAAATCAGCATTGAGACCAGGTTCTGCATACTGGAAGCTACATTCAAGATGTGTGGAATGTACGTATATTCATTCAAATATAAAGACTAATATTGATGCTAATGAAACAATTTCACCTTCACTTATTCTGGGATAAAATATTGTGGAGAAATTTAACATTACATATGGATTGACGTTTTAAAAAAATAGGTGGACTGTAATAGGGCATTTTAATTAAGTTTTTCATGTGGGGTGCTCAGATGTTAGCCCTTAAAAAAGTGACTCACCTAAAACTAATGCCCTGAGATAACATTTAGACCTTAAACCAAAAATATCCCCTGAAGTCCTCTTTAAACCAAACAATGGTTTGGCTTAACTAGTAAAGAATGTCTGCCTTGAGCATTGTGCTGTTTTAAAGAATTATGTATATGGGATTAAATTGACACAGCAACTCTGAAAGGTTAGATAGGAAGCTTAGGGGTCAGTGAGTTTATGTCACTGGGGAAGGAATAATTCGAAAAAGGAGGGTGAGAATGGTTGGACAACTTGAAGAATGTAATCAATGTCATTAAATTGTACATGTAGAAATTGTTGAATTGGTGTGTTTTTTCTGTGTATGTTTTCAACAACAGTAAAAAAAAAAAAATTTGGAAAAAAAATGTGAATCGTACTGAATCACACGAGCGGTGAGCGATGATGCATAATTTGCCCACTGAGGCACCCGAGGAAAATGCTATTCACGTAACATTGCCTAATCAGTTGCATTTCAGGTATATTTAAAGGAAAAATATATACATCCTTTGTATGTATGCCTTTATTATTTTACTTTTTAGAATTTTCCACCATGAAGAAATTAATATAATTAGGAAACTAACACTTGATTTAAATCCATTTCTTGGAACAGAAGAAAAATTTTTAAAGTTTAATATACAAGCCATACCAGTTAGCTCTTTTTTGGAATTTGAGGAGTTTAGCATTTAAGTCAAGATGACTCAAGAAATATTTGTTTGCCAGGCACAGACCAGGTACTTCAAGCAATTGCAAAAATACAGATCCTGCTCTCAAGTAGCTTCCAGTCCAGTAAGAGGACAAGTTGATCTCCACTCAAGTGCAGGAAAACAACGCCATTAGTGTTAAGTGCTGAAGAGGCACGCAGGAGTTCAGAATGCCCAGAGGCCTCCCATGAGCTGAGAAACGGAACTGCAGAGGATGGAGATTGTGGAAGGAGGGTAGTGTTCCAGGCAGAGGATAAAAAAAAATCCCCTCTGCTCACCCTCATGATACTGTTCATGGACTTAAAACAGAGCTTTTCTTCTTTAAAAACAGGGAGTTCATGTGCAATTCACTTACATCTACCCAGCTCTCATTTCTGTCATCAGCAATTACTTTTTCATTATGTTGTTAATATGGATGCACTTTAAAACTATGCTATTTTAGAACTATCCTTATTTTATTTTTCTGAGTGTATATACGTATACATATACACATACATACATAACCTGTAAAAAACCCATTGCTGTCAAGTTGACTCTGACTCATAGTGACCCTATAGGTCGGAGTAGAACTGCCCCATACGGTTTCCAAGGAGCAGCTGGTGGATTTGAACTGCTGGCCTTTTGGTTAGCAGCCATTCATTTAACCACTGCTCCACCAGGGCTCCATATACATACATACATGTGTACATACATATATATATATAAACCTGTTGCCATCAAGTCGATTCTGACTCATAGCAACTCTATAGGATAGAGTAGAACTACCCAATAAGGTTTCCAGGGAGCAGCTGGTGGATTCCAACTGCCGACCTTTTGGTTAGTAGCTGTAGCTCTTAACCACTGCACCACCAAGGCTCCATATATATTTTTTAGGGTGTTTAGGATGTTAGAAATTTTTATGAGAAGATTTTAGTAATTTGAAAAAGCATAATTCTATAGACTCTGTAGCCACAGATAACACAAAAGAGACTTCCTGTTAGAATCGAGGGAACATTTGCTAATTACCTCTTTCAGTCCTCAATAGTTACCTAACTATATGCAAAAAAAAAAAAAAAAAGCTTAGGTCAGACCAGAATTCAAGACAGAGTAGAGAGCTAAAGGCCTAAATTGAGAGCCAGGATTCAGCAAGAAGCCTTTGATGCTGTCAGCTACGGGCCAGGAAACAGTATGAGAAGAGGTATGCAAACCATTAAAAGAGTAGAGATGAGACTTAGGGCAATTGTAATATATTGATTCAGTGCCTGTAATCATCTTTCATGTACTCATTTGTTTAGATTCTGCAATTTGTGGTGCGTATTTATTTTTTAATATTTCCATTAGTTTACCATTCCAAAAACTCACTGCCCTCGAGTTGATTGTGACTCATAGTGACCCTGTAGGACAGAGTACAACTTCCCCATAGAGTTTCCAAGGCTATGAATCTTTACGGAAGCAGACTGTCACATCTTTCTCCCGAGGAGCGACTGGTGAGTTGGAACCTCTAATCTTTCAGTTAGCAGTGGAGCGCTTAACCACTGAGCCGTCAGGGCTCCTAGTTTTCCACTATAAAAATATATATAATAGGTTATGTATCTGTAATAAGGAGGCATGTCAGGCTTAGACCCTGTCCAGAGTTCTTAGTAACTTGGTTGACCCGAAGATATGATCGAAGGAATGAAAGCATGTTAGGAAAGAGTGGTTATTAACATCACTCAGATTGGCGAGAAATTTCAACATGAGTAATTATGAGAGTCAGTTGAAACTAGAAGTTCCGTGGGTAGGAGGAGGGGATCTTTGGCTTTCAAAAAGTTTGTACTTAAAGCCAAAGTCAAAGGCACCACGGGATGTTTCTTATATCAGGTGATCCTGGCTCTCCAGCGCAGCGTCTCCCCTGAACCGCAACCAGCGCCTGAGGACTAAATAACCACCTCGTTAAGAGTCCTCTCTGGGAATGCGATAGGATGAGGTCTAAACGCAAAGACTCTGATCCATAAATTTTTGGAGCTGTACGTCTGTAGTCAAGAGACATCAATCTTAGCAAACAAATTCCTTTTCTTGAAGGTTTTTAGTCTCTTTTCCACTCCAGTTATAAGCAAAAAATAATTATGGCTGAAGAATGAATGAACAGTTCAAGCCGATCTTGGCCAAGGCTCAAGGAGGAGCATCTCTAAGTTCAGTTTATCCAGAAACAGTATGTCTCTTTACATTTTTATTTATCTCCTCCCAAAAATAATGATTGTGCAGCTGAACATTTTAAAACAATTATGTCTAATAAAGGCATTTCTCAGTTCTTAAACCTGTAGATATCTGGAGGACTGTTTACCTCTGGTAGGCAATGAGGCCTCCCAGCTTGCCTGATACAGTCCCAGTTTATGACCCTTTTATTCTCAAAATATCATGATTTGGATGTGAATGTAAATAAATGGTCACCTTGTTGATGAAGCACTCTTTAGAGCTAGCTCATCTCTCAAGGGAAAACTAAGGAGCCAAATGCACCCACAGAGAGTGTTACATACTACTGAAAGACAAAGTTTGTAAATTTTATGGCCACGTTAAAAGAACTAAAGTAGAAGAGATACAATATAAGTCAAAGGGATAGATCTTCACACACACACAATCACTTCAGTCTTTTTTTTTTTCAAATTGGCATTAAAGTTTCTATGAGACTTAAAAGTATGATAAGAAGGAAAGCAAGCGAGGAAAGTAGATAAGATACGCAAATGAGACAACTCTTACTAAAGAGTGCAAGGACAAGGAGAACCAGCTATTACTGAGCGGAGCATACTGAAACACTCAGCATTTCTGCCCCCAGGAATGACACGGGACTCCTCTGAGCTAATAATGTTATGAGAAGGGAAGAGGAGCCCCTTTCCAGATGACAGGCTTGCTCTTCACAATGAGGCTGTGCTGCTATTGGACTTTGTCTCTGCTTGGTAACTTTTTTTAATAAACCAAGTACAGTAATTCATGCTATACCAAGAAGGGCTCTCATTGGCAGAGCAGCATTAATGTTCCAGATTTTGGTCTATTAGACAGTGTAGCAAGGTCTCTTGGGTAAAGTCTTAAGAGCAATTAGAGCTAGTTAAAAGGACAGACTTGTCAGCACCTGAACAACGTGGAAAAAGAGAGCCAGTGATTTGGCTTTTGATTTTGAGCGGCACCCAAGTTAAAGCAGAATACAATTGGTTTTTCAGGAGAGAGAGAGAGAGAAGGAGTTGGGGGTAGGAGGGTTCATAAACATAGATACCAGTTCAGCTTTGGAATAAAAGTGAAAGGCATTCTTAGTTGCTTTCAAATCCTCTAAAAATAGCCACAAGTCTCTGCCAAAGCTAATATAGACAGGATTCCCATGGAAACCCTCTGGGTAGAAGGAGCGGGTATTATTTTTTCATCAGTTATTGGTTAAATGACTCCTGCTCATTTTCTCTTTATAACACATCACTCTTCTTCTTAACACAAGGCTGTATTTATTGTTAAAAGTGATGAACCAACCCCTAAAGACACCTGATTATCTGGGCTACATATCTAAAGGGGAAAAAAAGCACAGCAGTGTCTATACTTAATAAATAAAAATTTTATACAAAGAAAGCTTTATAGAAAAAAAAAGTAGCAAGTGCCACCGTATTTCACTTTCTGTACGTGTGCTTTTAGTTTTTGTAACTATTTTTTAATTCCCTGTATGAGTCCATTTATTATAGTATTCGTCCCATGTATTTATCTGTGATGACAGCCAACTTTTGTCATTTTGGGGGTGCTTTTTTGGAACACATTTTTCAATTCTGAGGGACTAAGAAGAATTAAAGAGTATAAGGTAAGTCTGGAATTTGGCATTGGGAAGTTAGCCCTTGAGCGGTATTTCTTCACTTTCAGATTGAAGGTAAAAATTTCAAAGCATATTAAGAATGATCCATTTATTTGTCTCTTTTCTCTTGGCATTATAGCACCTTTGGGAAAAGAATTTTAACAAAATAATTAGTTGTTATCGCTATCATTTTAGAGATACTGGGATAATAAGAACTTAAATATTTTTAAAGATTACAGCAAGGAAGAGTACAGTAAAATTTATAAAACTATTTTCCACATAAGTTTTATATAAAATGTATGACTCATCGACAGTCATTAAAAAAGAATTCTATAGTTTCATTCTTTCGTTTTATTCTTTCCTCCTTTAGCCGTCTTTCTAATAATGTGTGTTTTCTAAGCCACATTAGAAATAATAAACATATTCATGTAGTTCCTAATAGCCTACAAAATGCTACCATAGAAATCTAATTAAATCATCGCAAATATGAACATAAAAATTATAAAATCATAATATTTTCATAGTTCTCCCAGGATTGTTCAATAATATGCATATTCTTCATACCTCACTTCCTTAGGTGGTTAACTTCACTTAACCTATAATTATAAAAGACATTTTAGTAGTAACTGCGTTACGTGTATTTTATTTCCTTGCTTCGTATTTGCGTCTTTAGAGATTGAGGAGAGGATGGAAGGAGCCCTGGTGGCCAGTAGTTAAGTGCTTGACTACTAACTGAAAGGTCGATGGTTCCAACCCACCAGCCACTCTGCTGGATGTGACAGTCTGTTTCTGTAAAGATTACAGCCTTGGAAACCCTAGGGGGCAGTTCTACTCTGTCCTATAGGGTCGCTATGAGAATCAACTCCATGGCAATGGGTTTGGGTTTTTTCTTTTCCGGTTTGGAGAGAGGATGTAATACCCTTCAATATTATAGCTTGTTCTCCCCAAACGTGTCTTAGAGTTGCATTTTAAGATATTCTTATCCTCAAATGGCAATAGGATCAGCTGGAAACAAACCTTTGATAAGCAGATGTTGCTGAGATTCCTAGATAGTACATGAAAGTGTCTCCAGGGCCAGTTGCTAAAAAGGTCTGGTTTTCTTCCCCTGTCATCGTGGCCAGGATGTCTATGCAGAGAAATTGGTGGGTCCCATGCACACCCTTCCCCATCACTAGAGCTGGTTTAGGGGCAGGTCCAGGAAACATTTTCCTTTTCCCCAGTCCCACCTGCAGGAGGCATTCATTATTACCAAAGAGACCCCAGTGGATGACCCAGGCAACCTGAAATGTCTGCTGGTACTCTATGTATGAAGAATTAAGAAAATCACATTAGAAGTTCATAAAGGTGAACCCCTGAACTATTGCCCTGAGATAATCTTTAAACCTTAAACCAAAAATATCCCCTAAATTCCTCTTTAAAACAAACAACAGTTAGCTTAGCTAGTAAAGAATGTCTGCCTTGAGCGTTGTGCTCTTTTAAGGAAGTATCTCTGTGGGATCAAATTAACAACAGCAACTCGAAAGGCTAGATAGGAAGGTTAGGCGCAGTGAGTTTATGTTAATGATGGAGGAACAGTTTGAGAAAGGATGGTGAGAATGGTTGCACAACTTGATAAATATAGTTAATGTCACTGAGTTGTACATGTAGAAATTGTTGAATTAAAGTATGTTTTACTGTGTATATTTTCAACAACAACAACAACAAAAAAGTTTGTAAAGGATAGGACATCACAGACAGGTAAGAATGGTGTGTCTTTTAAAATAACTTTACAGATTTAAAATGATTCATGCATGATATTAGTTTTGTAGGAAAGCATAGACAGGTAAGAAGTGGAGGCACAGTAGAAAAAGCAAAGGTCTTGAAATTCCTCAGGTCTGGATCTGAAGCATAGCTTTGCCGCCGAGTAGCTGGGTGACCTTTGGATAATATATTTTTTAAATGTGTTTTTTATTTGGACTGTCTACATATGTAGTTTTGATTGAAGACAGCTCCTTTAGTATATGAGATCACATCATTTATTATTATTATCAGGCATCAGCTTCCATCATGGTCAAACAATGGTTGATACTGAAGAATGTTTGAAAATATCAAGACTAAAAGGTGGTATAGCAAGATTAAAAATTTGATACTATTGAAATCTACTAGAAAGTTCATTTAGATTAACATTCAAAAGTGGGCCTATTGTCTAAATAAGAAGGTGGCACTGTGTTGTGATTAAATGAGTAAGTAATACTACACATTGTTTGCTACTGTTTGAAAAACTTGGGTTTATTGTTGTCTCTCAAACTAAGTATATTACATTCATTCATTTTAGTTCAATTTTCTTTTTATGGCTTCTGCTAAATTGGCCTATTACTATCTTTTGAATCTAATTTAAGCATTTATTCTCATCTTGCAAACATATAAAGCTAATTGGGTAGCACTGAACCATTTTAGTGATGCTGAACGTAAACACTCAAAATTATAATGATAATTATATTGATTAGCTATTGTCCAGAGTCAGATCTGTTTGTATATAACAATAATAAAAATTGGTTCCTTAAATATGACCACTCTAAATGGTAGGTTTCACTTTACATATGAACTGTCAACAATGTAATACACTATTTATTTATTATGAAGATTAAAAAAAATCCACCTTCATATAAAGACATGTCTTATAATTTATTTTTCTGAGAAAGTGCTTGTGCCCTGGACCCAGGGTGTATCACTTCCACAGCACATGGAACATCATTAACAAACCTTACATTAATTATTTTTTAAGCAGGCTAATAGCCCCACAGGCAGGATGTGTTGGCCTTAAAGGGATGAGTTATTATAAATACTATCTGTGTAGGCATTTGAAAGAAACAGCATGGGAGTTAAAATTACAGGTTCAAGAACCTATTTTTCGTCTTTCTCCCACACATACACTCATCTCCTGTCATATTCCTTCCCAAAAGTTTGCAAACTTCCAGTGTTTCTCAATAAATCTTTCTTTTAAATAAATGTATAACATACCAGTTACAAGTCATGCTTGGTGCCCTTTATTGTCTTATGTCAAGAGTTTTCATATCTGAATGATTAAAATATAAATTCTTACAGTTGTAATACTTTAGCACCAGAATAAATCATGTTATCTGAAGAAAGGTGTTCATTTCAGTTCTGAGGCTTCTATTGTAATTTCTGTCACAACAGGAGAGCTCCAGGTAGTGCTTTCTCTCTGAGTTCCATGGTATTCTAGTTAAATTTTGGCAAGTGAGCAGAGAAAAAGCCTGAAGTTGAGGAAAGCACATGGAAGAACATTTTTGTTCTTCCATGTTTTCCAAGTAGTCCCTTGGAGGGTAATCATGAGCTATTACGGAAAGAAAAAGACATTTTAGGGGAGAAAGAATACCTAAACTGAATCCTTGAGCGAGTCACTTAATCTGTCCGCACTTTAGTCTCCATCTCAATATACACAATAATGAAAACAGGTTTTTTTTGGGCAGATCAAGAGCTCTCTTTTGTAAGATGGCTCTGTAAACTCTAATTCACTCTACAAATAAATGTAAGGTCTTATGATCATTATTTCGACAATAGCCACCTAGAAGAGGGAAAGAAAATCTAAATCATGTCCCTAATAAGACTGTGTTTGCCAAGGTCATACTCGGAAGACCAAGCAAATATTGTTAATACGTGACTTCTAATCACCAGAAACACTCCGCTAGTTTAATTGGAAAATTTGTTTCAATTAAAAATGAGACTCATTTAGAATGACAAAACACACACACACACAACTCTATAGGACTTTATCAGACTATATTCCTCTGACTAAAAATTGGTGCTTGGCATTAGACAAGATGAAAGAATACAAGCAATTTCATGCAACGAATAAATATTAAGCTTCTGCTATGTACCAGCTGCTATGTTAGATGCTAGGGTACAGGGTTGAACAAGGCAGGCATAATCCTTGATCTCTTCATATTCTAGTAGGGGGAGGTAGATAATCAATCATCAGTAAATAAGAAGAATATCAGATGAAGATGGGGCTAGGCAGAAAACTAAAACAGAGCATGAGTCAGAGTGACTGGTGCTTACTTCCCACAGGGTAGTCAGAGGAGTCCCCTCTGATGAGGTAATATTTAAACTGAAGTCTGAATGATGAAAACAAGCCAGCCCTGTGAAGTTGATTAAGAGTGTTTCATGCAGAGGAACCAACTAGCACAAAAAAGCCCCAAAATATGAATGAGCTAGAGTTGCTTGAAGATTATGGCTGGAGTGTATTGGTCAAGGTGGAAGAGTAGAGTAATGTACTGAGAGATAGACAGGAGGCAGCTCATAGAAACCTTTGTATACCAGTATTAAGGAGTTTGAATTGTATTATAAATGTGATGAGTTGCCACTGGGGATTTTTAAGGAGTTTTAGCATGCTTTTAGTAACATAGTTAAAACATAATGCTGTCTTTTGTATGAAGATTAGAATTTAGGAGGCAAGAGTGGAATCTGGGAGACCTGTTGAGAGACTGTTGGCAATGGTCCAGGCAAGAGACACTGGAGGTTTCAACTAGAATGGTTGTAATGAAGATGCATTTGTTCACTCATTGATTTGCTTATTCAGTAAACACCTACTGATGACCTTCTATGGGCCAACTCCTTTCTAGGCATTGAGGATGTAACAAGGATCAAAAGCAAAGAACCTGCCCTAATATAGCTTATATTCTAGTAGAAGATATAGACATGAAGGTGAATAAAGAGTGGTGGGGCTGATTATAGATAGGGTGGTCAGAGAAAGCCTCATATCAGACCTAAATAAAGTAAGGGAGTGAACATTGCAGTTGTCTGGAGAAAGAAGGTCTTGAGCAATGGGAACGGCAAGAAGACCTTAGAGTGGGAATGCAGGGTCAGGTATGCCATGGAAAGGACTTTGGCTTTTGTTCTAAATTTTATGAAAATCGATTGAAAAGTTTTTGCCAGGGGTAGTGACTTGATATGATCTATATTTTAAAAGAATCACTCTGGCTGCTCTATGAAGAGTAGATATTGGACAAGGGGTGGGTAATAGAAAGGAAGCAGAGAGACCCATTTGGAGACTATTGGTATAAACCAGAGGAGAGACGATAGTAGCTTGGACTAGCTTGAGAGCAATGGAAATAGTAAGAAGTGGTCATATTCTGGTTGTAATTTGAAGGTAGAGCCTGTAAGATTTGCTAACACATTAGATATTGAGTGTGAGAATGAGAAGCCAAGAGAACTCCAAACCTAGGGCATTGTGCTGAGTGAAATAAGTCAGTCACAGAAGGACAAATACTATATGAGACCACTACTATAAAAACTGATAAAAAGTTTTACACACAAAAAGAAACAATCTTTGACGGTTATGAGGGAGGGGAGGGGTAGGAAAGGAAAAACACTAAATAGACAGTAGATAAGTGGTAACTTTCATGAAGGGTAAGACAGTACACAGCTGGGGAAGCCAGCCCAACTTGTCCAAGGCAAGGTCATGGAAGCTCCACAGATACATCCGAACTCCCTGAGGGACCAAATTACTGGGCTGAGGGCTGTGGGTACCATGGTCTTGGGGAACATCTGGCTCAAGTGGCATAACATAGTTTATAAAGAAAATGTTCTACATTCTACTTTGCTGAGTAGCATCTGAGGTCTTAAAAGCTTATCAGTGGCCCTGTAAGATAGTCCACTAGTCTCACCCTGTCTGGAGCAAGGGAGAATGAAGGAAACCAAAGACACAAGGGAAAGATTAGTCCAAAGGACTAACAGACCACAACTACCACAGCCTCTACCAGACTGAGTCCAGCACAACTAGATGGTGCCCGGCTACCACCACCGACTGCTCTGACAGGATCACAATAGAGGGTCCTGGACAGAGCTGAAGAAAATTGTTAAACAAAATTCTAACTCACAAAAAAAGACCAGACTTACTGGCCTGACAGAGACTGGAGAAACCCTGAGAGTATGGTCCCCGGACACCCTTTTAGCTCAGTAATGAAGTCACTCCTGAGGTTGACCCTTCAGCCAAAGATTAGACGGGCCCATAAAACAAAACGAGACTAAATGGGCACACCAGCACAGGGGCAAGGACTAGAAGACAGGAGGGGACAGGAAAGCCATAATGGGGAACCCAAGGTCAAGAAGGGGAGAATGTTGCCATGTCATGGAGTTGGCAACCAATGTCACAAAACAATATGTGTATTAATTGTTTACTAAGAAACTAGTTTGCTTTGTAAACCTTCATCTAAAGTACAATTAAAAAACAACAACAAGAAAGATATTAAAAAAGAGAGAGAGAGAGAACTCCAGAGCTTTTGTTCTTAACAATTAGGTGAAATGGTGTTAACCGTTTGCTGAGTCAAAGGGAAATAGAGAACCTGGGAGTAGGACAGGAAAGGGTTGGTGACCAAGCATTAAGTTTGAGACATCTATTAAATCCAAGGGGAATTGTCTAGTAGACAGCTGTATGTATAAGACTAGAGTTCAGAGTAGAAGATGAAGCTAAAGATATAAATTTGTGTTATCACAGCATATAGATAGTATTTAAGCCATGGGACTAGATGAAATCACCTAAGGAGTGAAGGTAGATAGAGAATAGAGGAAATGAAGAGAATAGATTTGAAATGGGTTTTCAAGATAAAGATAAGAGAACTTACTGACGGATCCGGAGAACAATCAACAATAAAATATTGCTTCTGGGGTGTGTGTGTGTGTGTGTAGTGTGTGTGTAATTCAGTTGTAAAATCCAATTCTCGGTTTCCTTTCATCATATCCCAATCTGGGACCATCCTACATGATTTACATTTATAAATATTTTACTATCCACCTCACTGTTGGAGTTATATGTTGGGCTTTAGCCAATGGTTTTACAGTGGAGAAGGAGAGGGAAACATCTCATTATGTGGAAAAGAACCACTCCCCAAATACCCAGCCTCCCTATCCTTGGCTGTAGTCAGGCACTACCCAAACCTTCCTCCTCCCCTAGATACTTTTCTTTTCCAATTCTACTCAGGTGGTAAGATGAGCCACCAACAGAAGATCGGGATAGAGTAAAATAATGATAAAGTAAAAGAGAAATACTACATCATGCCAACATATGGATAGAGACAAGTGCATGTATTCTCAACTCTGTTCATCTTTTCAAAAGTGACTTTGGATCTTTGAAAGTAACATGGGAATAAAATCAGTGATGTAATGTTTAAGAATATGTACATAGTAAAAACACCGCTTTTAAGGTAACAGTTGTATTTTGGGTTGTTTTGTAGAATTATAAATTATCAAAATAAATCTAGCTGTGACTGAATGCAAAATCATATATACATCACAAAATGTAAAGAGTTATCTGTATTTTTCAATCCTTAGAATGATTTAGGGAGCTTTTTAAAAAAAAAAATGCCAATACCTAAGCTTCACCCCAGATCAGTGAAATAAGAGTCTTTGGAGAGGGGCCTGAGCATTGATTTTTTTAAAGCTCTCAAGATGATTCAGTGTTCAGCTAGGGTTGAGAGCCATTGAGCTGATCGTTGAGAATTTCGGGCTGATCATTGGAAATGCACAGAACCGTATCATGAGCTCCTGTTCTGGGCACTACAAACTGCTTACCCCTGGCATGTGGAAGGGAAAAACACTAAAATGTAATTCTCTGTCTTCAGAAACTTTTCTAACTTCACAGAGTTGTCTGAAAACAGTTTGTGGAAAGGATAAAAAGTTAAAATGATGAGCCTTTTCTCTCGGTTCATTTCAAGAAGGAGAAATCTCACAATAAAAATTTCAACAGACTTTGGAGATATAAAGGAAAGGATTCAACAGCTGTTAATTTGATTGAAGTGGGAAGCCAGCCAGACTATTTAAGAACTATTTTTAGGCACTGTGCTGACAGGTGTTATACCTTCTATCACACCCTCCTGGAGAGGGCTTGTCTAGAGTAGATGAGCTTTAAAATCTCTTTCAATTAAAAAAGTAAAAAATTAAACAGAAGCCTGTAAACAGAGAAATCAGCACTACCATCTCAAGCAACATGTTGAAAAAGGATGAAATGTGAGGTATGCCTTAAAAATGGATTTTAATGCCTCACTGATTCAATATCTTTTAGGGATAAAGAAATTTTAGAAAATATTGGTAGATTTATCAGGAAAAATCATTCGTTATCAATAAACCAAAAATAGAAGCAATGGGAAGAGAGGAAAGAGGCAGAAGGGTAAGTCTGCATAGTTCTGAAGACTACTAGCATGTGTTACCTTAGAAGACACTGAGAGACCTCTTCTGCTTTTGTATTAAGAATGTTAAAGCATCAGCAGATGATTGTAAGATGTTTCAGTGATTACGTGATATCTGAGGAAGAAGAATGACGAATAGATTTACTTCAGGGGTTTGAAAGAAAGAAAATACAATGAAATTAAATATTATCATTGAAAGAAATAAAATACAATGCCATTAATTAATAAAAGCTGCAAAAGTCAGTTTTACTTTTTAAAAAGTTGGTAAAATGACCTTATTTATAAATCAAGACCATACAATATGAAATCAATGATTATTTCAAGTAGAAAGGAACCAGTATTCATATATGTGGGCCAGTTTTATTTTCTACACTTTTAGGTGCTGTATTATAAGTGATGGTTCAGTGGTAGGATTCTCCCCTTCCATGCAGGAGACCCAGATTCAATTCCCAGCTAATGCGCCAGGTGCGCAGACACCAACTATCTGTCAGAGGAGGCTTGTGTGTTGCTATGACGCTGAACAGGTGTCAGCAGAGCTTCCAGACTAAGACACACTAGGAAGAAAGGCCTAGCAACTGACTCCCGAAAATCAGCCAGTGAAAACCCTATGGATCACAATGGTCCAGTCCACAACTGATCATGCGCATGGTACAGGACTGGGCATCTTTCAGTCGCCTTGTGCGTGGTATCGCCATGAGTAGGAAGCCAACGTGACAGCAACGTACAGCTACAGGGAAGATTCTTTCATTCATTTATTCATCCACAAACTTTTATTGTTGGCTACTGTGATAAACACTGCATCAGGCATTCATATACTTAGGTAAATATGAAACTCTTTCAGTCTTGAAGGGGCTCTCAATCTAGTAGTGGAGTGAGAGAATTGTAATAAAATAATGGCAGTAAATCATGTGCGCCGAAAGAAGTGCTTGGAAGTCTAGAGGAGGTACAGAGGAAAGAATGGGCAACTTTCTTGGAAAATGAAGTGAGGGTGAAAGATTCAGAAAAGGCTTTGCCAAGCACACCCACATTTATGTGTGGCTGTGGTAGGGTGGGGCCAGTGACAAGAGCAGATCTCAAAAAAGTAAGTAAATACTTATGGATCAGACAAAATGGGGAGGGTATTTATTCATTCTAACGTGAGAAAATAACAATATGTTTTGACTTGAATAAAGCCTACTTTTTCATTATCCTTGAAAAAAGGGCTTGCTAAACATGGGGGATGGGGAGTCCCCAGATGGTGCAAAAGGTTAACTCAGCAGCCGGCAGCAAACCAAAAGATTGGAGGTTGGCGTCCATTCAGGCACTTCAAAAGAAAGGCCTGGTGATCTACTTCTGAAAAATCATTAATTGAAAACTTTGTGGAACACAGTTCTACTCTGACACACATGGGGTCACCATGAGTCAATGGCACCTGTTTTGGCAACCATGGGGGAATGTTTAATCCGTTAGGTAACAAAAATGTCCTTCTGGAATTTGAAAATGGCTGCTGATGGTAATGCGGTTTATACCTGGAAACTTTTTCTCTTCCAGGCTTCATTAAAACAGAGCTTTTACAATTTCAACAAGAGATTTATTTAGTAGTTCTTGAGAGCTGAGAAGCAGAGAGGAGCAACACTAAATATGGGATCCATAAACAGAGTGTTTATAGATAGGGAACAAGGAATCCTGAATTGTTGCATGCAAAAATGTGTATATGTGTATTTTTCTGAGATGGTCTATAGCATTCCACAAATTTTAAAATGATTCACAATTCCAAAAATGTTATGATCTTTTGCTTTAAAATAAGAACTTATTTTACATATTTTATGATTCAAACTTTGCATCAATTCAGTGTCCTTATTATTCTGAATTTCTGAAATGTTGCTCTATGGAATTTGGCCCTAAATTAGTGATTATATATCTCATGATATTTTTCTGTCTGGTACACTTTTTTTTTTTTTTTGAATGCCGTACAGCTTTTGGAAGATTCACTACAGAGAATAATTGACGTGGAAGGTCTTGCACAAAACTATGACTTATACCTGAGTTCATAATCAGCCACAGCAAAGAGCAACATGGAAAGTCTTAAAGGCAATTACTAAAAAGGATAAATAATTGACATTTTTTTTTAGAATGTTGATAACAGTTTATAACATTTGTTCATAGTTTATTGTAAATTGTCTATTGGTTTTATACACTAAGCAGTGGAATTCCTTTTTTATCTTGGTGAAATCAATGGGCTTCCTAGAAGTGAAAGTTGTTTCAGTGAAGACACAGGTATTTTTGATGGCATTAACATGTATTAGCTTTGCAAACTGGGCATCCCTCAACTGCCTCCCTGGTTGTTAGAGTTGTTGAACGAGATAATATAGGTGAGGTGCTATGCATCTCACGCATGTTGTTATCCGGTGCTAATTCAAAACTCCACTAAACCCCACTGGATGTATTGAAGGGGTGTGCAGAATCCCGACTCTCCTTAATCTATCAGTTGTTGCTTTCTGGGTAATAAGACAATATTATCTTTTAAAACAGGCTTCACTGAACTGAAGCATTCAGTAAAAATAACAGTGTGGACCCCTATGACTTAAAACTCTGTGAAATGTTTGTGTAGAGCTTTTTCCTAAGAATTTTGAAGCCACAAAAAAAAAAAAAAGAAAGAAACTTGTGTTATTGAGAAGATAATGTCAGCACACCACCACACCTGATTCGTGATGGGTACCTTATGGATATCAAACCGGATATTTAAAATAGAACTGAATTGACACACATATCATTTATTTCACTGTCACAAATAATCTGGATTTTAGCTTACTAGCGTTGCACTTTATACAACACATTGTTGAATGTATCAATAAATAAAACTAATGATGTATAGAAACTATTCACTGGTCTCAATATTTTAAAATTTTACAGTCATTCTGTTGGAAGCTTTTTTTGATATCTGAAAAAATATATATAATAAAAAAAGGAAACCTTTTTTCTACTTCCCTAACAATCAAGCTGTTTGGAAAGTCAATATCAAACCTCCTAACATGCAACTGGAAATGTAAAGGCCCAGCAAAGCCGAGGCTTTCTGGGGGATTTACACCACCAAATCCAAGATGACTTATAAAGCTATAGCACTGAAGACAGTTGCACAGATAGACAGTAATAGATCAATGGAACATAATAAAGAGCCCAGAAACAGACCCACATGTTACAGGTCACTTGATTGATGACAAAGATGAGACTTCAGTGCAATGAAAAAAGGAAATTTTTTTCCCCAATAAGTGGTGCGATGTCAATTGGATAGCCTTATGGAAAAATAAATGAATGTTGACCTCCTTACAACATACGCAAAAATCAATTGCAGCTGAATTGCAAATCTAAATACAAAATGTTTAAAAAAGAAAAAAAGCTTCTAGCATAGGGGTTGGCGAACATTTCTAAAGGACTAAATACTAAATATTTTAGGCTTTATAGATCAGATAGATGGTCTGTGTTGCAGCTACTCATTTCTGCCACTGTAGCACAAAAGCAGCCACAGACAATATGTAAACAAGTGAGCATGTCTGTGTTCCAGTACTATTTACAAAAACAGGTGGCAAGCCAGATTTGATTTACAGACTATAGTTTGCCAGCCCCTGTTCTAGAACATCTGTCTGACCTTGGAGTAGGCAAAGATTTCTTAAACAGAACACAAAGGTTGATAACCAAAAAAAAAGTTGATAAATTAAGCTACATTAAGATTAAAAGCTTCTGTTCATCAAAAGATAGTATTAAGTTTGTGAAAAGGCAACCTACAGAGTGGAAGAATATTCAAAATACATATATCCAACAAAGGACTCATATCCAGTCACATACTTTGGACATGTTATCAGGAGGGACCAGTCCCAAGAGAAGGACATCATACTTCATAAAGCAGAGGGTCAGCAAAAGAGAAGAAGACCCTCAATGGGATGTATTGACACAGTGGCTGAAATGATGGGTTCAAGCATAGTGATTGTGAGGATGGCGCAGGACCAGGCAGTGTTTCGTTCTGTTATACATGGGGTCACTATGAGTTGCTTCTGACGGCACCTAACAATTATACACACACACACACACACACACACACACACACACACACACACACACACACACATCCTATAGATTAACAAAAACAGGAAAGACAATCTAAGGAAAAAGTTAAAAAATTTTTGAACAAACTCTTACAAAAGAAACTCCAAAAAAGATAATATTCAAATATCCAATAAACTTATGAAAAAGTTCTTAACCTTATTAGTCATCAGGAAAATTAAAAAGAAAACTTCAATGATATACTACTACATACCTACAAATGAAAAAGTTGGACAATTCTAAGTGTTGTCAAGGACGTAGAGTAAATGGAACTCTCTGCCCTGCTGGTGAGAGTGTAAATGGCTACAACTCATTTGGAAAACTGCAATTATCTACTGAAGTTGATTATATGAGTATTTTATAATCTAACAATTTCATTCTTAGGTATAAACTCAACATAAATGTCTCTGTATGTTTACTAAAAGACATGTCCCTAAATATCCATAGTGGCACTATTCATAATTGTCCCAAACTGGAATGCACCCAATGCCTATCAACAGAAGAAAGCACAAATACATTGTGGTACATTCATGATGGAATGCTATACAGCAATGAGAATGATCTACACACATGGCATGCTATAGCGCACTGAGAATAATCTACAAGTACATGCAGCAATATGGATGAATCCCCCCCACTCCCCTCAAAAAGTATTGAGTGAGAGAAGCCAGACACAAAATAATACCTATGATATGATTTCATTTGGATGAATCTCAAAAACAGGCAAAACATACGTATGCTGTTAGAATTGAGGATAGTGGTTACACCAGGATGGAGGGGGGGTAATAAGTGGAAGGAAGTGAGTATGTGGCACTTGTCAGAGTGTCAGTAATATTCTGTTTCTTAAACATGGTTCTGGTCACACAGATTTGTTCAACTTATGAAAATTCACTGAGCTGTACATTTAAGTGGACTTTTCTCTGTACATTGTACTTTGCTGTACTTTGCTCTACAGGGGCTTAAATCAGGTGATGAGAATTAGATTAGCATCAGGATAAATAAAAGTGATGCTCCTTGGATCCCTCTCCCCTTCTCTGCTTTGTGTTTACTTTGTTCTCCTTTTACTTTTATTTAATATAAACTTTGTGTTTCAAAAATAACCCACAATCAAACCCAGCACAGCTTGTACAAGGCAAGGTCATGGAAGCTCCATAGACATATCCAACCTCCCTGAGGGATGGAATTGCTGGGCTAAGTGCTGTGGGGACCATGGTCTCAGGAAACATCTAGCTCAACTGGCATAACATAGTTTATTTATAAAGAAAATGTTCTACATTCTACTTCAGTGAGTAGTGTCTGTGGTCTTAAAAGCCTGTGAGCCGCCATCTGAGATACTCCACTGATCTCACCCCTTTGGGAGCAAATGAGAATGAAGAATACTAAAGACACAAGGGAAAGATTAGTCCAAAGGACTAATGGACCACAACTACCACAGACTCCGCCAGCCTGAGTCCACTACAACTAGATGGTGTCCAGCTACCACCACTGACTGCTCTGACAGACATCACAATAGAGGGTCCTGGACAGAGCTGGAGAAAAATGTAGAATAAAATTTTAGCTCACAAAAAAAGACCAGACTTACTGGCCTGACAGATACCAGAGAAACCCCGAGAGTATGGCCCCCAGACACCCTTTTAGCTCAGTAATGAAGTCACTCCTGAGGTTCACCCTTCAGCCAAAGATTAGACAGGCCCATAAAACAAAACGAGACTAAATGGGCACACCAGCTCAGGGGCAAGGATTAGAAGGCAAGAGGGGACAGGAAAGCTGGTAATGGGGAACCCAAGGTCGAGAAGGGAGAGTGCTGACATGTTGTGGGGTTGTTAACCAATGTCATAAAACAATATGTGTACTAACTGTTTAATGAGAAGCTAGTTCTGTAAACCTTCTAAAGTACAATAAAAAATTTAAAAAAACCCACAATCCATGAGTCCATGCTGGTATAAATAAATGATTGAATCAATTTAAATGGTAGAGAAGCGGCAAATGTTTAATGAAGAAGAATTCCAAATAATTTATGCAGATACTTTGCTCTCAGTTTGGTGAAGCATAAACTTCCCTTCCCCTCCTTTAAGTTGGACTGCGCATCGTGACATGACTTCCTTCCAAAGATTACAATGTGGAAAGGCAGAGGGGTACTTTACTGTGGAGAAACCCAGCAAACACTACCTCAGCCAGGTTATCAAGATTAACATCATCAGTAATAATTCATATTGATCATTTGTACCCTTGATATAAGGAGTCCCTGGGTGGTGCAAATGGTTAACCCATTCAGCTGCTAACTGAAAGCTTGGAGGTTCAGTCCATCCAGAGGTGCTTTGGAAGAAAGTCCTGGTGACCTACTTCTGAAAAATCAGCCATTGAAAACCCTGTGGAGCACAGTTCTACTCTGACACACATGAGGTCACAGGAGTCAGAACTGGCTTGACAGCAACTGGTTTGAAATTTCTGGTTTATTGGTTCATTAATTGTGACAGATCTACCATAGTAGTGTAAGATGTTTTAAAAAGGGGGGAAACTGGATGTAGGGTATACTGGAACTCTCTGTACTATCTTTGCAACTTTTCTGTAAATCTAGAATTATCCCCAAATAAAAAGTTTATTTAAAAGAAGAAATGACCTACATAATGAGCACTGTGTTAAACTGTGAAGCATGACCTACGACAAGTTGTTAATAATTAAAAAAAAAAAATACAAGGACAGGAAACAATGACTAGTTTTGTAATCCAATAGCCAGTTATAATGCGGTAACTATTCTTTGCCTTTTCTATAAATTTTAATGCATTTCTAGTGATTAAACTTTATGAATGTGAATTACTTCTGTTTACTTCAACACATTAAGGTAAGAGCTTTACGCGATGTGACTTACTCAGAGATATCTTAAGTTAAACTCTTTGCATATTAAACTTCATGCAGAAGAGCTGAGTGCTGACATAGGGAATGTTTTGTTAGTAATTGCAGACTATTAAAAATAAATTTTCACTCCATTTCACTCTTTCAACAAACATAATGGAAGCATCGTAGAATGTTGAAACTAAAAGGGACATTTAAGAGATTAGTTCAGCTCCTTAACTTTATATGAAATAACTGAACACCAGAGAACTTGGGGCTTGCCCAGGGTCATAATAAATCGGTGGGAGAGCTGGAATTCATTTATTCAGTTGAAACAAGCATTTACTGAGTATTTATTATGTTTCAAGCACTGTGAGAGGAGCTAGAGATATAAAAATGAGAGAAGAAGAGGTGGGGGTGGGGAGAGACAGACAGACAAATGCATGAGTACAGGACAATGTGGAAGCCAGCCAGTAGACATGAGTATAGGGTGTCATGAAAAGGAAGGAGCAGATGAGCTGAGCAGCTTGGCTCAGGGGTCACTTGAGCCTTGGAAGATGGGCAGGATTTAGACAGATGAGGGAGGAGGGGATGGATATTCCAGGCAATGCCAAGCACAGGAATCAAAGGTGCGTGTTGTTTTTAGTTGCCGTGGAGTCAACTCCAACTCATGGTGATCTCATGTGTGCAGAAAAAAGCTGCTTTTCGAGGGTTTTCGAGGCTGTGACCTTTTGGAAGCAAATCGCCAGGCCTGTCTTCCACAGTGCCTTTGGGTGGGTTCAGATAGCCAGTGTTTTAGCTAATAGTTAAATGCTTAACCGTTTGCACCACCCAAGGACTCCCGAGCCAAAGGTAGAAGAGGTGAAATAATGTGTTGTACAGGAAACTCTATGCTGTCTTCTGTTTCTGCGGAATAGCTTAAGCAGGGAGCAGGGGCAGGTTCAACAGAAAGTGCCAGGTCACGGATAGGGTTTTGTGCCATTTAATGAGCTGGATCTTTATCCCGTGAGAAATGGAAAGTTTTCTGAAAGATTCTGAATTTTAGGGAAGTCACCCAGATGACTCTGTGGAGAGTGGTTTTGAGAAGGACAAGACTAATTACTGGAATCTCTGTCAAAAAGATTATTGCAGTACTCAAGAGGTGAATGGCAAAAGCCTGGTGTAGAAAAGGTGATGAATATGAAGAGGAAGAAGTAGAATCAGGAAGGATTTAAGAAAAATGATAGGTGAATAATTGAATGGAGGTGGGGTGAGTGCGGTGGGTAGATGCAGGTGCTGGCCAAGGCGTCTTTACCTGGGTCCCTAGTCTATACCCAGCTCTTGGGAACTTCAGGTCTCAAACAACATATATTAGCCCTGGACTCCATTTACACATATGTCCACCTCCAGCCTAGAAAGCAGGTATGAATACCAGCAAACAAAGCAATTTTTTTTTTAATAAGCATTCAAAAGAAAACAAGCAACAACCACAAAACTCTTATCCTAGGACAAAATATACCTTTTGCTAATGTTTAAAGTAAATTTTGCCCTATATTCACATAATCAAGAGAGACCATCAAGGTGATTCTTTGCAGAACCGAGAGGATTTGCTTGTCTTCACTCCTAGACTCCAGAGAAAACCAAACCTGTTGCCATTGAGTCGATTTCGACTCATAGCGACCCTATCGGACAGGGTAGAACTGCCCCACAGGGTTTCCAAGGAGCGCCTGGTGGATTCATTCAAACTGCCAAGCTTTTGGTTAGCAGCCATGGCTCTTAACCACTACGCCACCAGGGTTTCAAGAGAGCCTACCTTAAGTTTCAAGTATAGCCCTGATGGGGCACCATCTTTAATCTCTGCCCTGAGGCACCTGTGTTATAGAGATTTTGGTGACTGGGAGGATGATTGTGTGCCTAAAAAGATAGAGAATATAGGGATATGAGCAGGTTAGAGAAAAGATGAGTTCTGCTGTAAACAAGCTGGATTTAAGATGCCTGTGGAGTATTCAGTTAGAGAATTGCAAAAGGCAGTAGGATAATCAGTCAACACTGAAACTCAGTGTTGACGAACCAATTCAGGGAAGACAAACCAGTTTGAGAGTCATAGGTCATGGTACAAATGAAAAACCAAGAAAGAGGAAGAGATTGCTCAAGGACAACCTGTAGGATAAGAAGAGCAGTTGAAGGAATAGCAAGCCAAAATGTGAGGCAGAGGGTCACCAGCATTCAGAGGAGAAGAAAAGTTTTCAATAGAAAGTTAAATGCAATAGAAATCTACCGGGAAAACTAGAATAGAGTCTTATTCCAGAACATAGTTTTCAGGAGAGAGTAACCAATGGCATCAAATATAGAAGAGAAGCTACTAAAAACAGGATGTAAAAGTTTGGCAATGAGAGGATCTAGGAGACTTCAGTGAGAGAAATTTCAGTGGAGTTACTTTCCTTGAATGCAGTGAGGGAGGGTTGATGAGTATATGAGTGATGACAAAGTAGAGACCTCTTTTCTGGACTATTCTTTGATGATATTGGATGGAGAAAGACAAGAAAACATAGACAGGCAGAGCCAACGGAGACTATTTTGGTGTCTGTTTTATTTGAGATGAGTTGTCTAGCACATCTGTCAGCTATCAGGAAAGATGCCCACTAGAAAGGGAGGTGTTCATGAAAGGGCGTAATGAGGCAGAGTCCCAGAGGATGGGGGAGAGGGCACAGATGGAGAGGCTGGCATCAACAGGTGGAGGAATACTTCCTTCTCTGAAACAGGATGAAAGAAAGCCAGTATAAATGATGTACAAAAGTTTCTGGAAGTGTGACTCTGTGTGTGTGTCCCAGAGAGGGTGATGGGGCAGTAGGGAGTTGAGAGAGATCATGCTTGAAGACTTTTACTTTATTTACTTTTTTGTTTTTTTTTTCCTAGTTCGGGGGTAGGGTCATCTGCTCAAAATGAAGAAGTTAAGTGGAGTCCTTGAGGAGAGAAGTGAGGATTTGAATGAAAGCTGAGAAGAGTGGGCAAAACGATAACTGAGATAAAAGTAAAAAGATTAAAATGAGGCTTTACTGTTTAGGGCCAACTGAATGGGAGATACTTAACTTTTGGAAGCAATAATCTTCAGGCTTGCCTGATTTTTTCAGTTGTATTCAGCTACCAGAATTTTTTTTTTAAGGCATTTATTGAGTTATTGTTGTTAGTTGCCATAGAGTTGGCTCTGACTCATGATGACCCCATATACAGCAGAATGAAATGTTGCCCAGCCCTGTGCCATCTTCACTGGTACATTTGAATCCATTGTTGTGGTAGTGTGTATTTTGAGTGCCTTCCAACCTAGGAGGCTCATCTTCCAGCACAATATTGGGCAATATTTGGTTGTGATACACAAGGTTTTTATTGACTAATTTTTGAAAGTACATTTCCAGGCCTTTCTTCTTTGTCTTAGTCTGGAAGCTCCGCTGAAATCTGTCCACCATGGGTAGCCCTTCTGGTATTTGAAATACCCATGGCATAGCTTACAGCATCATAGCAACCCGCAAGCCACTACAGTACGACAAACTGATAGATGGGTGGTAGGTTTATTGATTAGTCCTTATTGTATTCTTGTCATTATGCTTTGCAAACATTACCTCAACTCCAGGAGATAGGTACATTTATTATCCCAATTTACAGGTTAAGAAACTTCTTCAGGGTTGCACAGCTGGTAATAAGGCAGAGCCTGGGTCTGTATGACTCCAAACCATATGTTCCTAACTAATATGTTATATTTCCTCCCAAAGAGTTAGAATTTTAAGGAATGATAAGACATGTTGCCTGGCCTCCGGGAGCTCCATATCCAAAAAAGGAGATATGCCCACTATGTGGTTATTTATGCCAATAAAGTTAGTCACAAGCAATTATGAGAGATTTATAATGCATATCCTCAGAGAGCAGAGAAGAGGAGTCCATTACTCTGAGGCTTCAGGAAAGCCTGCTTGAGGGGCTGACACCTGAGAACCTGAGCAAGCCAGAATTGATATTCATCAGGTGGTAAAGGAACGGGGGACATTCCTGCCTTGAGGACTGTACATACAAAGACAGGGAGGCATAAGAAGGCATCAGGCTTTTTCTTAATGCGCCTGGGACGTAGGGTGCCTGTTGGGTTAGGAGTGGGAGAGTTGGGGAGACAGGGGACCGGATAATAAAGGGCACTGTATCTAGTGAGAACTTAGACTTTATCTACTGCTCAACTGGAGGTTTTATAAAAGAGAATGACCTCAGACTTGAGTTTTAGAAACATGACTGTCTTAGTCATCTAGTGCTACTATAATAGAAATACCACATGTGGATGGCTTTAACAAAGAGAAATTTACTCTCTCACAGTCTAGTAGGCTAGAAGTCAGAATTAAGGGTGCCAACTCCAGGGGAAGGCCTTCTCTCTCTGTTGGCTATGGAGGACGGTCCTTGTCATCAATCTTCCCCGGGTCAAGGAGCTTCTCAGTGCAGGGACCCCAGGTCCAAAGGACACGCTATTCTCCTGGCTCTGGTTTCTTGGTGGTATGAGGTCCCCATGTCTCTCTGCTTGCTTCTTTTATATCTCAAAAGAAATTGGCTTAAAACACAATCTAGTCTTGTAGATTGAATCCTGACTCATTAACATAACTGCCACTAATCCCACCTCATTGACATCACAGAGATAGGATTTACAACACATAGGAAAATCACATCAGGTAACAAAATGATGGGCAATCAAGCATACTGGAAATCATGGCCTAGCCAAATTGATA
Source organism: Trichechus manatus latirostris (assembly GCF_000243295.1). Classification (NCBI taxonomy): domain Eukaryota; kingdom Metazoa; phylum Chordata; class Mammalia; order Sirenia; family Trichechidae; genus Trichechus; species Trichechus manatus. The sequence continues at coordinate 11,249,032 of NW_004444019.1, forward strand.
CACACTTTTTGGGACACAGTTCAATCCATGACAATGACCCTGTCCATAATAGGAAAGATAGATTATATAACATAAAGACTAACAATTTTGATAATTATAAGCTGTCTCTTGTATGGTGCTTACTGTGTGTCAAGCACTATGTAAGTGGTTTACATAGATTGACTGATTTAATCACCATAGAACCCCTTTGAGGGAGGTGTAATCATTCCCATTTTACAGGTGAGCAAACCAAAGCCCTCACAGGTTGAATAACTTGCTCAAAGTCTCAAAGCTAGTAAATGGCAGAGGCAGAACTTGAACCTAGGTGATCTAGTTTAGGCAGGAGGCTGTTGCAGTGGGCTTGGGCAAAAGATGCTAATGATCAAGCCCAAGTTAGTAGCAATGGAGCTAGAAAAGAAAAACTAGCCTAGGTTCCTAGCTCTGAGGCCAGTATCCTTTCTGCTATTTCTTTCTCTTTTTTTTTTTGTAGTTTTGTCGTTTATATACAAACATAGGTATTATGACCCCTTTCTTTACTCAAGTTAAATTTCTAGTGTAAGTTATAGTTGCGTGTATTTAAAATTGCATACAAATAAGTGCATGGCTTATAAGGTATAACCACTCATGGTTGATGATTTCATGGCCTTGCCATGTTTATTGCTACCTCACTTCTCTGCCATTTGCTCCATAAATTAACCATGTTTGAGTTCCCGGAGCAAATCTTGCTTTCATTTTTACATTGATATTGTCACCAACACTTTAAATATTTTGGGTTACAAAAACAGAATCTTTTTTTTTTTTTTTTTTT
>NW_004444019.1:11249918-11287351 GCF_000243295.1 Trichechus manatus latirostris
TTTTTTTTTTTTTTTTTTTTTTACCCTAGCCTGACAGTCACATGAAGTTAAGACTTAATTTATAACTAAAACACCAACCTTTATGCTTGAAAAAAAGCTATAAAAGTGCTTTAGGCTCACTTTTGCACTGATCCAGGAGATGACAGTCTGCTTTTATTCCAGACTGAAAATATCTGGAGCCGTTTGCAAAGTGCATGATAAGCAAGCTAAGCAATCAAACAGGAAGAGAGTATTTTCACATTTTATATGAAGCACTGAGTTTCCAAAGCCTAGAATTGTAGAATTTTAAAGCAAGCCAGATAGAATTGACATGTAACGAATAGGAGTTAAAATCATTTTAATTTCCACCAGTATAGTGATACTGACTTAACTTTAGCCCCACATCATTTGTTCTTTTTACTATACACCATTTTCTTGTTGACACGCCACTTATATTTGCTACCTACTTTAAGAATGTTTCTGGAATGAGTTATGTTTACCATTCATTTTTCACAAAGAAAACCTAGAAACAAATGTATTTGAGGTTTTCTGGGGCTACCCGCTCAGACTTACAATCATAGAGACAACCCTATACACACATACACACACGCACACACACACACGCACCCAAGCACTTAGGATGCTCAGAGCATCTTCTCCACACCCGCTAAACCGATCCCATAAACCCAATTCATTTCCCACTTTCGCATAACAAGAGTATTTTAAGTTAGGTGTGCATAAGGAGGTGAACGCTTACACTATGCTCCAAAAACAAAAATACACTGTAGCGAAGCATGTACTGGTTTTCTTTTAAAATGAACTACTTTAACATTTTTGTGATTGTTGTTTTGATGAATTAATAATATTAAGACACAGAGGGCAGGCTTTAGGGTCTGTGATGAGATTATTGACATTCAAGTTTCAGCTGAAATGTCTCTCTCAGAGAGCCCTTCCATTCCTTTGTATTATGAGACCCCATTTTATTTTATAGTAACACTTAACTTGAGTTTTCTTATTTATTCATTAGTATATTGTCTGTCCAGCTAGCAGATCCTTAGCTGCCTCATTCACTGCATTATCTACAGAGCCTAGAACCATGCCTGGCACATACTAGGTGCTAATCAAATGTTTGTTCAATGAATACATTGGTGAATGCAAACTAGATGTCCCAGCAATGGAAAGAGAGCTAGTTATAGAGATAGAGAGAAAGAAGCAATGATAGAAGGCATAGGTAGTTGTAGACAGAGGCTCTTTAGCAGTTGAGTAAAAGCAGGGAAATTGGCGGAGATCTAGGGTGAAATCTCAGGTAACATTGAGAAAGTGTTGGCTTCAGATTCTGCAAGATAAAGGAGGGAGGCATTCAGAGGAGGGGCACAGAGCAGCTATGGGTGGGGGAATGAAAGGGCAGTTATGTTCTTGGGGCAAGTGTATAGAGAGGCAGTAGGGTGTACATAAGTTGAACATTTCTCAAGCTTGCTTATAAAATGTGACGAGTAAATCAGACTCTCAAAAAAGGAAATTACACCATTTCTAGGGGCTTTACAATAAGAATGTGCATTTGGAAATCCTATGTTTATATATATTCTCCATGCAGCTATATATGGAAAATAGAAAATGGCATTATAATACAGCAGTGAGGTGTAATGAAATAACATGCTGAAAGGGCCTACTTTGAACTTTGAAATGAAATACGTACATTAAAATACACAAAATATATTCAGGCAAATATCCAGGTAAAAGTACCTGGCTATGGAATGTGCCTTTGCTTGTTCTGTCTACATCTGATCCCCTGTGACTTTCTGCAGAAAACAAGAGAGGCTTATTTCACCCAAGATATCCTAGGTATTTGCTTCCAGATGAAGAAATTGTAGAGAGAAAGCAGAAGAGATCACTGTGTTGAAAGAAAAGTGGAGAACTGTAACGACATCAACATTACCCAATGTCACCTAGTTACATTAAAATGTTCTGAATAAACAGCTCGAGGGGAAAAAGACATTTTCCTTTTCTGAGTTAATATGCCTCTATGCTATTGTCTGGACATCTTTTCATTTTTCGTTTGTTGATTTTGCTAGTTTGGGATGGGAGGCTTCTTTTTCTATCTGTGGGGAGGAATGTTTTTCTAACTAGAGCCGGATGATTATGCTGTGATGGCAAGTCTTGTGTGGGTTTACCACAGAACACAAAAGCCTGTGTCACCCACAAAAAACTGAAATATGTCCCATAGTGCTCGAGGGTTCACCAAATGTAGAAATAAGATCAATGTTCCAACATGGGGAGCTACCACAAGCACCTCTCCTGCTTCTACACCTCTGGTGGTGATTTCACCTTGCCTCCAATACTGGGCCTAAGCACATGAATTCAGTGAAGTGCTCTGATGGACACTCTTGCTTGGGAAGCACACAAACAAGATGTCAGGTAGGGGAGTCAGGGAAAGGGAATTGGGGCTACATGTGTTACTGACTGTGGTTCTAAACCACCATTGCTATTCAGGACACTGTATTTCTCTTTCATGCAAACTTTCCTGAGAATTCTGAATCTGATGGGGTGGAGAGAAGGGAGAGAAAAGAGGAAAAGATACAGCTGGATGGAAGATGTAAGAGAGGCAAATTCATTGAGAGATTTCCAGGAAGAAAAAAAAATCCTTTTATTGTGATAATGTTACAAATAATAGTTACTGTATTCGTTAAAATGTATTCACTGCAGGTCATAGAAATTTGGACTAACACTGGCTTAAGAAGTTAAGGATTTATTTTTCTCACACAAGAAATCTAGAGGATGCGGGGCCTCTGTCATCAAGGACTGGATCTGTGGGCTCTAGCCTTCTCATTGTGTGATCCTGTTTGTCCTCTCATGATCACAAGATGGCTGTTCCACCTCCAGCCTCACAACTGCATTCCAGTCAAGTGGCAAAGGGACCAAGGGGCTCCTAGCAAGGCTTTACCATTTTATGGGAAAGGATCCCCTCCCACAGATTTCTGCCAATGTCCCTTTGTCCGGAACTGAATCATATGTCAGTCATTACCTGCAAGAGAGTGAGAGCTTGGGGGTTTACTTTTCTCACCTCTGTGGTACAGAAAAGCATAGGAGAGAGAAAGTGATGGTAATGGATTTTGAATGAACCACAGTGGATCAAGGCCAAATTTCCCTCATCAAAGGGAAAGAATAAGTCTGAGCACCAGTCTATGCAAAGCTAAGGAACACTTAGTATGATCAAAGACCATGCAGGCAGAGGGCCACAGCATCAGCCAGTTAGGATGGCAGCAATTACAGTCAATTGACCGATAACAAAGTGCTTGCAGCCTTTCTTTGCTTTAATTTTCTATCTTATAAAAAGTTTCCATTCTTATACCACTGAAGAATAGATAGAATAGCAGTATATTTTTTAAATTTACATAGGCAGTTTTCTCTCCTGGAATTTGGAGGGATTTGTGCCCACCTGAGTCTCCCTGGAATTATGCCTGTGCTCCTTTGCTGTGGGGCGAAGCAAAGGTTCTAGCTGCAAAGGTTGGAGACACCATGGAGCTGAGATAGTGACTGGAACACGTGACAAAGTTCAGGAGTTAGTAACAAAACAGGAACAGGGCAGAATTTATGTATTTTTCTCATCCGTCTTCTTCCTTGATGAACTGATGAACTCTTTGCCTTCAAGTCCAAGCTTAACTACCACCTCCTCCCTGGAGTCTTCTCACATCTCACGCTCTCTCTGGTGGTCTAACATAGTTAACCCTTCTATACGGTCACATCACAGCTGGTGTATCCCTTTACCAGAGTAATATCTGTTCACTTAACAAATAGTTATTTAGAGTGCGCCATGTTCCAAGCTCTGTCATAAGCCCTGGGAGCAGAGCAGGTCAGTCCCTGTCCTCCAGAGCAGCACTGTCCTATCGAAGCATAGTGCAAGCCACGTAGGTAATTTTGTTTTCTATTATCCACATTTTAAAAAGGTCAAAAGAAACAGATGAAATTAATTTTCATAACATATTTTATTTAAACAAATATATCCAAAATATCATTTTGACATGATAGTTATTATTACATATAAAAAATTATTAGTGAGGTATTTTATACTCTTTTTTTTTTTTTTTGTACCAAGTCTTCAAAATCTGGTGTGTATTTTACATTTATAGCACATCTCAGTTTGGACTCACCACATTTCAAGTGATCGACAGGCACACATGCTAGTGGCTACCATATGGGACAGCACTGCTCTACAGCTTGCTATTGTTGCTATTGTGTGCCATCAAGTCAGTTCCAATCCTGTAGTACAGAGTAGAACTGCCCCATAGGGTTTCCCAGGCTGTAATCTTCATGGGAGCAGATCACCAGACCTTTTCTCCTGTGGAGCTGTTGGTGGGTTTGAACCATCGACCTTTTGGTTATCAGCCAAGTGCTTAATCAATGCGTCACCAGGGCTCCTTGCTCTAGAGCTTACATACCTTATATAATGATTTATAATAAAATGTGTTGCTAATTATCTAATAAATGTCTGATATATAGAAAGCATGGCATGTAGTAAAGGAGGGAGCAATCTCATGTGAGGAAAGCCAGTTGACTTCCTGGTCACTTCCCCAAAGGAAGGTATTTATCTTAGTGACTTTACCTTTGCCCAGAATCTAGATTTCAGCTTCATGGGTTTAGAAGAACTTGATTTATTCAGAGTTGATTTACTTCAGAGCCCTGGTGGCATGGTGGTTAAGAGTTCAGCTGCAAACCAAAAGGAATGCAGTTCAAATCCACCATCTGCTCCTAGAAAACCCTATGCGGCAGTTCTCTGTCCTATAGGGTTGCTATGAGTCAGATTCGACTCGACGGCAATGGACTTGGGTTTTTGGTTTTGATTTACTTCAGAATCATGGCTCCTGATGAAAGAGCTCCTGAATGAAACGTGTCAGGAGGTCTGCATATTTGTGTCCTCTCCTTAGACCTGGGGTTGACCACCCTTGCCTATAAGCCAAATCCAGCCCACCCCCTGTTTTTGTATAGCCATGAGCTAAGAATGGCTTTTACATTTTTAAACGGTTGAAAAGAAAAATAATATTGTGGAATACATGAAAATTTTTTAAAATGCAAATTTCATTGTCTATAAATAAAGTTTTATTGGAACACAGCCACACTCATTCATGTAAGTATTGTGTATGGTAGCTTTTGTGTTACAATACCAGAGTTGAACAGTTGCAGCTGAGATCATGCGTCCCACAAAGCCTAAAATATTTATTATCTAATCCCTTACAGAAAAAGTATGCCACCCCCTGCCACAAACCAGTGGTTCTCAAAGCATGTTGCATATATGAATCACTTGAAGAGCTTTAAGGGAGTACAGCTATCTGGTACCCACTCCAATTACTGTGATTTAGTCTCTAGTGGGGCTTCCAGAAAAACAAAAAGAAAAAGACAAACCCATTGCTGTCAAGTTGATTTCAACTCCTGGCAACCTTAGAGGACAGAGTAGAACTGCCCCATAGGGTTTCCAAGGTTGTACTCTTTACAGAAGCAGACTGCCACATCTTTCTCCCTCAGAGCAACTGGTGAGTTTGAACTTTTGCAGCCTAATGCTTTAACCACTGTGCCACTAGGGCTTCTCTGATATTTCCAAAAAGAAATTTTGATTCTAATTCCATAGACAATCTACATAAGAAGCCAGAGTAACCAAAAGATTGCCTGTAAAGTATGGACTCAGAACAAAGGGAATCGAGAAAGTAACTTGAATATTCATTTTTCCAGTCAGTCTCAGCCTGTCATCATACAGGCAACTGAGTCAGCATGCCAAGGCACATTCTTCCGAGCCAGTGCTCATACTGTCAGTATTCACCTCTGTGACCTTGATGTTCTTCAACTTCCAAACTTAACCAACCCCTTTGCTGATTGACACATTCTTCCTGTGCATTCACCAGTTAATCCAGCCTTATCAGCCTGGGGCCATTCTGTCTCTCTAACATGGTTTTGTTGATGTCTGTTCTGATTTACTATGTGATGCGTTTATAGCTTTCTCAGGATCAGTCTGATTTTCCTTTTTTTTAACAAGTATTTCTTGTTTGCCTCGGTGCCTGTGCCTTAGACAGCTTACATTCTAATTGTTGCCATCCTTGGGTATCTTGGAGTCTCTAGCCTGACATAAAACAGTAGTCACTTAAATGTTTGGTGAATGGGTTCATTAGTAGTTGAATGAATAAATGAATGAGTGGGGAAAATAAGTTAGAAAAAATAAAGAGGAGTGTTACAAACTGCATGTTGTGGCTATAGTGAGTTTAAAATCAGAACACCCAGATTCATATCCTGGCTCTGCTACTTTTCCTGCATAGCCCATGGGAAGATCACTTCATCTCTCTGTAAAGAAGACTTTGGATACCTGTAAAATGAGAAAGTAGCACCTACTTCACTGTGCTGTGTGAGGATGATATATCAAATAAGGTAGCACCTAGCATAACACCTAACCCATTGTTATCGTTGTTGGTTGCCATAGAGTCAGCTCCGACTCATAGCAACCTTATATATAACAGAACAAAACGTTGCCCGTCTTGAGCCATCTTCATGATCATTGGTATACTTGAGTCCATTGTTGAGGCTATTGTGTCAGACCATCTCACTGAGGGTGTGCCTTGTTTTTACTGACCTACTATACCAACTATGTTGTCCTTTACTAGTCTGCCCTGATGATGTGTCCAAAGTGAATGAGCTGAAGTCTCACCATCCTTGCTTCTAAGTATTCCGATTGTATTTCTTCTAAGGCTTATTTGTTCATTCTACTAGAAATCCATGATATATTCAATATTCTTCACCAACATCACAATTCAAAAGCAGCAATTCTTTTGCCTTCCTTTTTCATTATTGAGCTTTCATGTGCATATGAGGCGACTGAAAAGACTATAGCTTGGGTCAGGTGCACCTTAGTCATCGGAGTGACATCTTTGCTTTCTAGAACTTCAAAGAAGTCTTCTGTAATACATTTATCCAATGGAATATGTCATTTGATTTCTTGATTGCTGCTTCTGTGGACATTATTTTTTATCCAAGTAGAATGAAATCATTGACGACTTGAATTTCTCCTTTATTTATCATGATATTGTTTATCAGTCCAGTTGTGAGGATTTTCATTTTCTTCACATTCAGGTGTAGCTCATACTGAAGGCTGTGCCTAACCCATACTAACTCTTTAATAGAAAGTTTCCTCCTCCTTCCTTCAGCTTGGCTGAGGCATCCTTTTGCATTTAAAAACCAAAACAAACCCATTGCCTTTGAGTCGATTCCGACTCATAGCGACCCTTTGGGATAGAGTAGAATTGCCCTATAGGGTTTCCAAGGAGCGGCTGGTGAATTTAAATGCCAGCCTTTTGGTTAGCAGCCGAACTCTTAATCACTGTGCCACAGGGCTCCTTTTGCACTTAAGAGGTCCTGAATTGTTTATAGTTATAAATAGCTTTAGGTCGTATTTATTAAATTGTGAAGCTGATAGCAGTCATTATTAATGATGACTTGGTAAAATTATTTATTTTTAGAACATATATTGTATAATACAAATTTTCAAATAATTTTAGATAATACAATTCTATAATAAACTTTGTACTTAAGTACTATGCTCTAATATTAGGTTTTTTTCTGTAATAAAAGCATCACATAAAACCATTCATTTTGTAGGCCCAACTCCTTTTAGTATAACACAAAATTTTATCTTTCTTCAAAGGCTTCTTAAGTTTTGAGGTGGGAAATTCCTTCATTTGAACCTGTGTCTCTTATTTGATGTATTTAGGGAAAACATGGTTGTGGTGCAATGGATTTTCTTATATGTGGCCTTTCCGGTCCTGGGTTTGTAACTCTCCCAGAATGATTGGTCGGGCCACAATCTGCTAAAGGATTGATCAGTTTATAATCCACCTTTACACAAGTTGGTTGGGGAGTCCCACCTAATAGTTGACCTTTACCGGGATTAGCTGAGGAAGCCTACCCAGTCTGACCTTTACCAGGATTGGCTGCCCCCTTCTAGTCCGTGACTGATAAAAATCCTAGAATGTGGGGGCTCCTAATCAACAAAGCCTGAAGAGGAGCATGTCCATTGGACCCAGGATCCTTGCACTGAGATCTGAGTGAAAGGGCTGTACTGAGCGGATAACACTGAAGACCAAGAGAAAGATGGCAAGCACAGCAGAGCCAGGCAACAGAGAAATGGTGGCAGTGGTGCAAGTACTGGGAGCCATGAGACCGGCAGACAGGAGTGGTAGGTGAGTCGGCCCACAGTGAAGACAGCAGCAACAGGCAGAGTCTGCCCACAGAGCGGAGCTGGGTCGGTCTGTGCAGGAGGTTGCCAATGGAGCAGGGCATCTCTGGCAGGAGGTCACCAATGGAGCCAGGTGCCCTGTAAAGGAGAAGCAGCTACAGTCTGGGTCTGTGCAGGTGAATGCCCAAGCGGAAGAACCGGCAGTGTGGGGATTTCACAAAGGGCCATTTTATGATGAACTTGGATGGGCCCCAGTATAAGAGAATAGATGAATAGTATTGAGATGAGAGGATCCTGCAGTGTCCAAATAGAATCATAACTAGGCTCAGCTTGTCAGGATTAATGGTCTATGTAACTTTCATGTCTCTCCAGAATTCATGAAAATGTTGATTTAAACATTAACAATTTCTTATAGCAATACTGTTAGGCTTAAAAAGTTATGCCAACATGTTATTCTTTATTCTTCCTTGAAGTCTAGATTTTTTGCTCTCTATAGAATGATAGGCCCCCAATGTAGTGAAAGTTCCTCTGTGTAAATGGAAAGGACAGTGAAGCCCAGATGAGCCAGCTAACGTTACATAAATTCGAATGCAAGGAAGATGAATTTAATGGCTAATGCAATTGGGCATGAACTTGAGCTACAGATTAAACATAGAAAAATAATGTATAAATGTGTCTTCCTGTGGAGCTTAAAACCTATTTGGTAAAACTGAAGTACCTTAAGAGGTTAAAGAAATGAAAAGTATAAAGCACAAGATATTAAACATGAAAATAGAGAAGAGAATATTCAGGTTCAAAGAATTATATTCAAGATTCATTTATTCAACGAAGAATTTTCTGAGTATATTCTATGTGCCGGGAACTGTACCAGGTCTGGGGGTAAGAGTGGTAAACAAGACAGATAAGGACTTTGCCCTCAAGTCACTTGTATTCTGTTGCTGTTGTTAGTTGCTGTGGAATCAGTTCTGACTCATGGCGACCCCATATGTACAGAGCAGAACTGCTCCATAGGGTTTTCAAGGCTGTGAGCTTTTGGAAACAGATCACCAAACCTGTCTTCTGAGGCACCTCTGGGTGGGTTTGAACCACCAACCTTTCAGCTAGTAGTCAAGTGCTTAACTGCGCCACCCAGTTTACAGTCCATCTACGTTCTAGTGAAGGGAAGTCATCAGGAAAACAGCCAACAAGTCAATAAAAATAAGATTATTGTAACTTTTAAAGTGCTCTGAAGGAAATGAACAGGGTGTGGACTTGGAGAGTGACTGGTAGGGGGTGGTGGGAATGGTACCTTCCATAGAGAGTTCGGGAGGGCTTCTCTGAAGAGGTAACCTTTGAGGTGAGATCTGAAAGCTAAGGAAGAGCCAGCCACAGGACAAGCTGGGGAGGAGCACGTCAGGCAGAGGGACCAATTTGTGTAAATCCCTGAGATGGCAGCTTTGCATAGGAGGGGAATAAAAGGAGGCAGAGTTCATAGCAGTATAGTACACACACACCTACACAACACACACCCTGAGTGTCGATCAAGTGGAAACATCAGCTAGACTGGTATCCAGTAATCAGGATGGACAAATTCCCTTAGTCTTGTATTTTGAGGTATTCTGACTCCACTCTCCTCCTCATGCCTTCTCCCTCTCCCAAACACACGCACATAACTTTGGAAAAGATTAAAAATACCAGCTTCCAAAAAGGTGCATCTTTATCTTCCGTTCATAATGTCATATTAGGTGACTCCTACCTATGCTTGGGTGGCGGATGGTTTTGGTAAATTTAACTGTTTGGAAACCGGAGGAATATGCAGGAGAAGAAGCCTATCTTTTCGTAGAAAGAAAACTAACATAATAAACTGCATAAATTGAGACTCACAGAAAATAAACTTCTTCAAATGCCATGAGTATAAAACCTTGTTTTAAGATTCATTGCTTAGTCATAGAGGCAAGTTAAATTGTTGAATACATTTGTGGTTATGTAATTATGGAGGAAGCTGTTGTTTTATAGTCCAATGATCCTTAAATATTTGTTTCTTTTGATCTTTTTACAGTGCCTCATCTTTTTTCTCTTTCTTTTACCACTTCCATTTATTTCTGAAGACCACTGTTCATGAAACTTCCAAAATTGCATTTTAAATTCAAGCTCCATGTTGTTGTTGTTTCTGCTTTGGTAGGGCAAGATCTTGCTATGTCTTCTTGGCCTTTGAAGCACAGTAAAACAAACATTAGAGATATCCTCTTGTACCAGTATTTTGGAATCAATGTTTTTCCAGGTGTCTTACAAGTAAATCAGCTCTTGAATGAAATAGATCTTTAAATAAACATGGCTCTTAAAATGGCTTTATTCTGGTAATCATGAAGTCCTGAATCAGAACAGTTCAGTGATGGGCCCCGTGTTTTTTAATCTTAATTTAGAATCTTTTCAGTTGATTTTAAAATACTGTTACCATTCAACCTGCCTGTGGTGTTTTATGTGGCTAAAACTTGTTGCTACCATAGAACAATCAGGAGAGCATAACTGCAGGGTTCCAATTACTCTGGCAAAGGAAACTTATTACAATTGTCTCTGATTAAGTGTGTAATTAATGTCTCTATTTCAAAGCTGTTTCAGCAAATTCAAACCCCAGAGACTCTCCATACATATTTAGGGATGCATAGGAATACATATTATGTCTTCACGCCAGTGGACAGTAATACCAGAGGACTTTTTGGAAGAATATGGAATGAGTTATCATGCACTGCAAATAGTTTATTATAAATAAAAATATGGTTTAAAATAAAACGTGTCACTCAGAAATCTCAGTGGGGTAGAATCACCTTACCTAGGGAGAGTTTTAAAAGTGGGCAGAGCTGTTTTCAGTTTGTCACAATGACTGGACAATGGTCAGAAATGCATCTCCAGTGCATGGGCTGATTGCACTTTGAATATCCTGCTGGACGTTTATATAGGTGAAAATCTCGTTTAAATCATCTTCACTTAAACCTACTTCCTTTTACATATAATCACAAAGTATTTTTGCAAAGTTTTAATATTCGTGGCATTTTGCAGGAATGCAACTACCATGTAAATCAAGAGAAGATAGTAGTTAGTTTTGTTTGGAACTTACCAAGAGTTGGTCACCACTTCAAAAAACCATGCCATCGACAGCAACAACACAGCTTGTGGCATTTGAGTTGCCAATAAAACATGCCTGAATTATGATACATTTGCAGTAGCTGCAATCACAAAGATTCTACATTTAGGTGCCACTGTCCAACTATTTGGAGCCCTGGTGGTGCAGTGGTTAAGAGCTTAGCTGCTAACCAAAAGGTTGGCAGTTTGAATCTTCCAGCTGCTTCTTGGAAACTCCATGGAGCAGTTCTACTCTGTTCCGTAGGGTTGCTATGAGTCAGAATTGACACGACAGCAACGGGTTTTATCCAACTGCTTAATAATGCCTTCTATTCAAGTGTATCATGCCCAAACATTTATTGAAATACATATTTTTTATTATGAATAATTTTCCTTATGTTTTCCTTCATATAACAAGTTGCTTTTAGAATCATGTGTTTAGGTAAATTGTTTTATCTATGAATTTTATTTTTGCATATTAAAGGGATATTAAAAAATAATTATATTTGCAAATGAGAGTTAGGCATGATAGAGTTAAGAACAATTCTTCTGCAATATATCTCTCCTCTAAGGCGAAGGGGGATGATGTACGTGTACATACAAGTGAATTTTAGTGCAAAGGAAGAAAACTCAGGAGAGGGAGGTTAGAGAATTGGCCTTGGTTTGGGCTCCTACTGTGTGCCAGGCCCTGTGCCCAGCCCTTCGTATGCATTATCTCATTTCTGTGCACGGTGCTGGGCAATGCGCTGTGTGCTTTCCACCACCTGGCTGCGCAGTGCCACATTATGAGCTGACTGCTTGACATTTGGAGAGCAGAAAAAGAGAGGAAATGAGTAGATGAATATACTTGACGTTGCCATAATGTTAAAATTATTTAAAAGTTCTATTAAATAAGTGACAGTCTTCGAGCCTGATTTATGATAGTGGATGAAATTTTCACATAAGAAGCATTGCTATGAAATTTGAAAAAAAATCTATAGCAGGTACACACACGAATTCAATGCATATGAATGTAGGTGCATGTTGGTGTGCTTCTGCTTACTAGTTTTAACTTCCAGAAGAAGTGATAAATGAACATTGAAATGTTACGCATATGTTTATATCCGCTTTTAGCTATGGGTTTGCTTCAGAAAGTGGTATCTCCACTGAGCCAAATCTCAGACATTTAGAAAGTAAGAAAAATTTAAAATATCTAAAGTGGACCAAAAAGAAGGGGAGAGGGGAAACAATTTGATGCAAAATTATTTTTTAAAAGTACTTTACAGAAAATAAAACTTACAGCATTCGTTAATGATGAATCTTCTTTGTTGGTTGATTGTAGTTTTAAAGACTGATCAAAATCGACCTTTCTGATATGTAGATATTACCTAGACATTTTTATAAACATTGAAGATAATTATGGCATAATATTTCAGAATTGTCAATTTAAACATATTATCATTTCGAATAGGTGACAGATTGCTTTCTTACCGCACACAGGTAAGGCTAGAGGTTAGTAGTATTTAATAAGAAGTGAGTATCTATGCATCTCCTTTTTTATTAACAAGAGTACTGCTGTAAGAGGGGGAAAAATAAGGTAGGAAAGGCTGAGTTCAGGAGAGATGGATCCTGAGCTGAAAAGGTGGCATTTTGCAGCCACTGCAATAAAACTGAAGATTGCCTGAATCAATCTTTATAAACCTCTGTATCTTAGGATTCTTTTGGTTGCAAGTTGCAGAAACTGAAATAAAACTGGTTTAAGCAAAAAAGAGAATGTGTTAGCTCACCTAACTGAAACATCCAAGTGTATTACTTGCTTCAGGCTAGATACAAGGACTGAAATTTTGTCATTAGGTTGGTCTTTTCTTCTCAATTTCCATGTCTTGACTCTGCTCAGCTCCCTCTGAATTTGCATCACTTTAAAGTAGGCCTTCTCAATATATTGGCTCACAGAAGCCTTATCCGAGTAAAATGAGAACTTTTTCCCAAATTTTTTTTTTAAAAAGTACTGGGATGTGCCTTATTAAACCAATTTGTGTCACATGGCCATGAAACAATTAGTACTGGCTGGGGATGGATGGGAGTACAAATATTAAGCCCTTGACTACTGACCAAAAGGTTGGTGGTGCAAACCCACACAGAGGTGCCTCAGAAGAAAGGCCTAGCAACCTGCTTCCAAACGGTCACAGCCTTGAAAACTCTATAGAGCATGGTTTTACTCTGACACACACGGGGTGGTCATGAATTGGAATTGACTTGACAGCAACTAATTTGGTTTGCTTTTTATTTGGGGTATGGTTTGTGCAGTTTGGCCAAGCCAAGATCATATGCCTTCATGAGGTGGGGAGGGGAGGCTGTCGGCTATCCGAACCTGAACCAAACGCACTGAAATTGGAGGAAATAAAATTCTACCCCCTCCAAATGCTGGTGACCCACCCCAGGAGGAGCAGACAGATATTGAGAAATATTTTACATATATTACAGTCACATAAATCCTGATTTTATTCATCTACTTCTTCAGATATAGGAATGCATACTTAAGGAATGACAGAATTGTGGAACTGAAAGAGATCTTGTAAATTACCTAGTTGAACACCATCAATTTAAGTAATTTTTGAGAATTCTTCTCTCATCTTTAAATTGAGTCTCGCTAATTGCAAGAGCTGAGTTACCTTACAGCAGTACAGAACACTTGAAAGGATTAATATGAAATATGAATCAGAATTCTGTTAAAAGCATTCAGTGTATGTCCCAGAGGTATTTTAGGAATCACTCCTAGGCATGAACAACAAGGCTCATTACCAAAAGTTTATACAAAATTAAAAAAAAATAAACCTCATCTTTTTCCCTTCCCTGCTAGGTTACCATTTCTGTAGTTTCTATTATCATAGTAACTTGTTCCTCAGCCTAAGATGTTTATTTGACAAGTAAATTCTTTATTTTCTTTTTCCTTTATTTTCTTGGTTCCTCGGATCACTATTTCTCCTAACTAGTGTACATAAGCACAGTTGATATGCCCTATTAATTAGCAAAAAATAATCATTCCAAAAATATATATTTGTTCATTACAGAAAATGAGCACCTTTAAAAGGAATCCGAAATGATCTTCAAATGTGGACAGTTTAACTCAGAGACTCAAAGCCTTCAAATTTGAATAGATCTAACTAAATAGAGACGTATTTATGAAATAGAGAAGTATTTGTGATTCTAATCACCAATGAGTATATAAATAGTTATATTTACCTATTGTGAACAAAAAACTTTATTATGAAATATAATTTATGAAAGCAGCTACAAAAAATATAAAATGTATATTGAACTCATTGCTGAATGTCTGTACAGAGGAAGAGAAATTGGACCCCGAATTAATAATCTCGCATTACGTGAGGTTTAACTGTTGTCAGTTTTGACTGTCCATATTTGAAAATTGTGTGACTGGCCATCATCCCACTCCCTACTCCTGATAATGGTGTGAAGCAGGTGTTGTATTTCAAAGCCATCCAGGACCACAGGGAGCCAAAGGAATTTGTTTGTGTCTGCAACGGGTTGCTTCAGTTTGTTAGAGCTGGTGATAATGAGGCCAATGTCTGAGATTTGATCTCTGGGCATGCCCTAAGTGCCCTGGATTGGAGGCCAGGGACCATAGCACTGTCATCATCGTCAGGGGGAATACAGCTTGAAGGATATGAACAGGGTAATACAGAGCCTCCTCCAGTCCCCAGCCCTATAAGGACATCACACATCACGCTGTCCTGTGCTAGTAGCACGCTCTTCATTCCAGAGGCATTTGCATCATAAATGGGAATTATAAAATAATGGGGAAGTCACACTGATTTTTGATGACCCATGAAAGCTTATTTAAGGTTTCAACATAATTAGATGTCTTTGTCATATTAAAAACAGTAATATTAAATATCACAGGAAATACTAATTTAAAAAATTCCAAAGGTCAAAAATTGAAATACAAATAGATCCTGTAATAGGATTAAAGGGCAAGAAGAGCTAATGGTGAATCTGTTCATTGAATATAATGAGATTATTCTCCAGCAGATGAGCCCTTAGCTTAAACAAGAAAATGGTCTATACAGAGCAGAGATGTAATATTACAGTTTCTGTGAGCTCATTGCCTTTTCACATTTTGTTGATATGCATTAATCTTGATTTCTTTTTGGAAAATAGAAATACTTGCCATAGAGTCTCAGCAAGGCTTCATGGAAGTAACTAAATTTTTATTTAATCTAAACTTACCTGTATTAACTAATGCGTTAACTATTCCAGTTAGTCAGAACATCATATCAAATAAAAACTCATAATGACTCTGAACTATGTCATTTTTGATTTATAAAAATCTTAAAAATAAATGTTAGTTATAGGTACATTGGCTAGTGCCCCTAATATGGTATCACAGCTCAGCCAATTAAGTTAATGATATATTTAATAGGTTAGTATGGTGCTATTGTTTAGTTCATTTGTGTTTTTCATTGTGTGACTAGTATACATTACATATTAAGAAACTTTATTAGGTTTTTATAAAATTATGACTGCAGCACAATGGATCACTTTTATATGGCCTTTCTAACCATGATCTTCTAACTCCCCCCAAAAAATTGGGTGGGACTATGCAAATAAAGGGCTTGTGGCCCACTAAAGCAATTGGGCAGCTTGCTAATAATACAAACAAGGTGCATGGCACCCTTGTGAGGGTGGGACCATGCAAATAAGGTGTATGGAACCCTAACAAAGGACTTGGTAAACTTTCCCATCCTGCTAGGCTTAAAACGAGCCACTCTAGAGGTGGAAAGTGGGGACCTAACTACCACCAAGAAAGAAGAGCTAGGAGTGGAGCACATCCTTTGGACTCAGGAGTCCTGTGCTGGGAACTTCCTAGACCCAGGAGACAGAGAGAGAGAGCTGTAACACTGGAGATGGCAAGATGGCTAGAAGCAGTGGCAGAGAAAGGGTGGCTGCAGAGGCAGCAGAACCAGGAGACTGGCAGGAGACAGCATGGTGGGCTTCCTGGCCCACAGAGTGAGAAAGCTGAGCACCTTCAAGCAAGAGGTTTGCTGTCAAAGTGGAGTGCCTCCAGGCACTTTTCAGTGGCACTAGGCTTGCAGACCCAGCTAGAGGTGAGCGCCTTTGGGCCGAGGCTTACTCGTGGAGTGGGGTGCGTCTCGGCACTTATTGGTGGAGCTAAAGGGCTTTGTGACATTTGTCTGAGCGCGGCAGAGGCCAGGCCAGCCCAAGAGGCCCAAAAGCCCTGAGAGGCTGAGGGCCGAAAGGCTGAAGGCCAAGGAGAGGCCTGTCTGCGGGTACAGCTAGGAAGAAGTTGTCCTGATTGAAGAAGTGAATCCTGAGTCATTTCTGATACCTAATTGTACCCTGTTACTTCCCTAATAAACCCCATCATAATGAATATTGTCTATGACAGTATTGTCTGGGAGTTCTGTGTGGCCATTGCAACAAATTATCAAACCCAGCAGAGAAGTAGAGAGGGCCATGGGAGGGACGGCTGGTGTCAGAATTGGTAAAAAGGTTGGAGAGAGGAGATATTTCTGACCTCCACCTCATAGCAATCAGCCTTGGGCTGTTGATGCTGACAGTGATTCTCCTCCCGTCTTGGGAAGTTAGATGAGGAGGTCTGATGCCCCCTCCACCATGCCATTTTTACAGTAACTTATTCCATTAGTTATAAGATAGATTTATGGTTTGAATAAATAATAACAAATAAAGATCAAACTTTGGCTAATATTTCTGGCAGAAGAAAAATCAACATACTAAATCAGTAGGATCCTATTTGCAGTTTTTAAAACTCTAATTCTTTATTAGGATTTTACCTTCTATCTTCATTACTAGCTACCATCGATCAATTTTTGAGTGCATAAAATATGAATGTCACCATGTGTAAGGCGTTATGCCTGTCACTATGGGGAAACAAAGAAATATGAAAATTGTTGACTTTAAAGAATTTACAGCCTAGTTGGGTTGTAAGATGTAAAATATTTAAATAACAATTAACAGTATGAAGCATTCTGTGATACCCAGTAAGTGATTTGGAGAGTGAATGCTCTAATAATTTAAAAACAGGGCAAGATTATTGTGGAAATTCAGCTAGTTCTTGAAAGATGACTATAATTCATATTGGTGGAATATGTTTGGAAGTTTGCAAGTATGACCAGATAACTTTTAATCCAGATATTTCAGTAGATATCATCATTCTACTTTTTAAGTTGGTAAATCAGTTTCAGATAAGAGGTTTCACTTAAGCACATAGTAATACAAAATGTGGGGGGCACAGAATTGGATGGATCAAGTCCCCAGTTCATGGCACATCAACATTATTAGTCCAAAGACTCCATTTTTATATAAAATATAATTTTTTTCAATTTCTTATTTTCAGTTCCATTTTCCCACATAGGCACCTACTTGTGTATATTTACTATAGGACCTTTCACTCCACATTCTAACTTACACATATAACAATATATAATGTTTAGGATATGATTTTAAATTTCTAAATATTTATTTACATAAATGGAAGAGCACAGCTTCTGGTTTCCTATTCTGCTTATCTCTCTTGCCTCACCATATAAATTTATTAACTTAAAATTGTATGCAAATCTTCAGAGAATACATTTTGAACCTAACTAAGTTATATACCTTTTCCAACTCATGAGCAATGCAGAATCTGCATTCTCTACAGCCCAGTCTGGTAACTTTTTCCTTAGATAAAACATGGAGGCTCCAGAGTTAGAATGTGAAATGGATATGAGGAAGGCACTGAAACTGGTTATTGGCATAATAGTCCTTGACTCTGGGCTGCCCCAGAGTCCTGTTCTTGAATGAGAATAATAACTAGTCTTCATGGAGCATGTCCCATATGCCAGACCCTATGGCAAGGGCTTTTCGTGCAACTTCATTCAGTTCTCTCAGCAACCTGACACAATGCTTCCAAATATTATAACAGTGACTTAGATTTTTGGCCCTCTACATGGTGCGGAAGAAGTATTAAGTCTACTTTGAAAAAATACGTATTTCTAATTTTGTTTAGTTACCTTATCATATAATTTTCTAATTACCGCATTTTAGGATCATTCAGAATAATTCAGGAAAAAGAAGAAGAAGAAGAAAACAGTTGACTTTGATTACTAACACTTTATCATTGTGCACGTTAGATCATGTGATTTTAATAACCAGACTAATAAATACTCCCACTCCTCACTTATCAACATAGTTAGGTTCCAGAGACCAAGTCGTTTTGTGAAAGTCAGCATTATATGAAAATGGAGGATTTTTTTTTTTTCTGTTTTCAGTCCACCCATTTGTCCTTTTTTTTTTTAATTTAGAAAATATGATCATAGAAACAATAACAACCAAGATTTACTGATGTGCTCATCACTGTGATGAGTCCAACTATGGATTATTCATCTGTGAAGAAGGAGGCTTGGAGGAGACAAAGCTGGATAAAGCCGGCCTGTGTGACTTGGAGGGCCCACGGCTTAACCACTTCACCTTCCTCCTGTGCTGGGTCAGAGCTTCCCTCCGAAGCCTCCTCCAGGGCTCCATTCCTACTCCTGCAAGCCCTGTGTTCACAATCCCTGAGCCTGCTCTGCCCCCTGGGCCTAGAAGTCACCAAGGCTCAGGGATTCTGGGAGGGCGCTGGGAGCCCGACCTTGCACCCAGACCCACTGAGGCAGAGGCTTCAGGCCCAGTGTAGCTCAGTTTGGGATGTCGATAAACTCACATACATTTCTTCCAAACACCTTCTCCAGTGCCTCTTTCTTTCCTTCCTTCCTACCTCACAGCAATTTTTCCTATAGGACCTCAGGCCACATAGGACCTGGGAACCCAGAACAGGTACTCGATGGCTCAGTGCTGCCTGAACTTCCACCCAGAGCCCATGGCCACAGAGGAAACCAGCCCTGCCGGCAGCTGGATGTGGCAGAAGGGAGCAGCAACATGGTCCAGCTTCCTGGAGGGTGCCAGGAGACCCTCCCTCAAGGGAGGGAATGCTCCGCAGCCCTTGCCACCATGCCCGCCGCCTCATTAATGCACAAAGTAGTCAGATAGTAGATCTCTTACTATTGTAAATGTGAAATGTCAGATAACGAAATAGTCGATAAGTGAGGAGTAGTTGTAACTGTGAGGGAAAGGCCGCCTTTATTTTTACCTCCATGCCCCACTCCCTGAGTTACAGTTATAGTTTCAAGGAGTAATGCCAAACAATTCTGAATAAAGTCTTATTTGATCTCTTATCCCTCATGCAGCAAACAGTAGTAGCAATTTTAGATTACTCTAATATTTTATGTGACAAAATAAGCAATCTTCTTACTTAATCTACAGTTGACATTAACCACTGACTCACTTCCTATCCCTCATGCATGCACAGCAAAACTTGACCTCATATAATCATTGACACTTAGAATTTTGTTTATTTTCGCTATAGTCTCATTTCAGTAGCAAAGATCAATATAAGACATATTTCTAAAGATGGGCTTTTTGTATATTTCTGAATCAAAGTATTTGGTTTAGAAAGAATCTCACAGTCCATATAGGGTAACCCTCTTGAGGTCTAAGAGCTCATGTCCTACAGCTACTTAAAATAGAGCAGACCAGAACTCTGACCCCCCACGCCAACCACAACTCAGTCCATTACACTGCGTTCTAGTCTTAATAGAGTTCAGTCTCATAAAATTTGTTTCTGCTTGTGAACTCCTTCCTCATGTAAACATACATCTCTGTGTTGAACTTAAGAATATTGTAACATGTTATCATTATAACATGATCATTGTGTTATAGTGAATAATCCTGTTTCCTTGTGATTTTTCCACAACTCTGCCAATCCCCAGGCAGCACCAGTGTTAAAAGTTTCCAGGGATTATTAGGGAGCTTTTCTAAGAGATCCCTCCAGCACACTCGTTCTAGTCTCTAACAGCAGGACCTAGCCTTATTCTTGAGCTAACACAGAGTCCAGTGTCAGGCCAGCCACAATCAATATTTGTCTTGGACACAATCTTTGTTGTCTTATTGTCATGCCCCTATTAATCCCTCTGTTTTAAAAGAAAATTCGTATGGGGAGTAGGGAGGTATGTGGAATGTCATCAGATATAGGCTTATTCTCAACATTTAAATTTATAGCCTATACAAATCTATGTAACAGACTCAGGAAAAATCTAAGCCAGGAACAGGTACTTAATGGGAAAAAGTCACCAGACTGCTGCATTGCTGAGTCCTAAGAACCATGCCTTCCAGAGACTGGTATGGGAATTGCCAACAGGACACATTTCTCCAGAAACCTTAACTCTCATAGGCATTTCCGAGAGTTTATGCTGAATGGTTTCAGTTTCCAAAAGTAGGGCTTGCTGCACCAACGAGGTCTGCCCAGTGTGTCCACACTGGAATATTCCCCAAAGGATCTGTCCTGTACATTTTGTCCAATACCAGATTTCCCTGCAAAAATCTCAAGCTATGGCTACATTGTATGAATGGCTTAATGTTTTATATACTTGGAAGAAAAAGAAAAGAGATACCTAGTCTTTTCACAGATCATAGTCACTAGGAAGTATTGGTCTTACTGGTTGTCATCAGAAACTTTGACTTAACTGTTTGAGCACTTAATTCCATTTTATTTTCTTGGTGTTTCAGAGATCCTCTACGAGAAACTCTTCTTTATTCTTAGAAATAATATTTTCATTTGTGAAAAATCTAAGACCAATAATATCCCTTTGAGAGTCCCATGGTGGTGCAAACAGATAATGCATTCAGGAACTAACCTAAAGATTGGAGCCTCGAACCTACCCAGAGGTGCCTCAGAAGAAAGGCCTGGTAATCTACCTCCAAAAAATCAGCCATTGAAAACCCTATGAAGCACATTTCTACCCTGATACACGTGGGGCCACTGTGAGTTGGAATCGACTTGACAACAACCATTTTTGTTTGATTTTTTTGCCTTGAATAACTTTGGTAACTAACTATTTAAGGAGAGGAATAAAGCACAGAATATTATAAAACTTAGACTCTTGAATATAAGCAAAAGCATTTATAGTTCTTTTTTTTAATGACTTTACATTTCACTGTTCTGGCTTTTTGTGAGATGCTTCCCAATGTATTTTACTTCTTTCCTGGTGCCTGAAACTAAATTTATCTGTGCAGCAGGCTAAGGTTAGGTTTTCAAGTACTAATGCAATGTGAATTTTAAAAATGAAACAGTTTACATAGGAGCTGTTTGGTGGTATGAAACTTAGCTGGTGTGCCCTTTCAGAGTGACATAATATTAAATATGGAAATGTTAATTAATTGCCTGGTAATGCTGATCATCATTAGTAGATTATGTCATTATGTTCATGGAAGTAAGCACTCAAAATTTAAAAGAATTTAGTATAGGCTAATGAGAGATAGAGTAGCCCTGGTGGTGCAGTGGTTAAGTGTGGTTAAGGTCAGCTGTTCAAACCCACCAGCCACTCCACAGGAGAAAGATGTGGCAGTCTGCTTCAATAAAGATTACAACCTTGGAAACCCTACGGGGCAGTTCTATGTCCTGTAAGGTCACTCTGAGTTAGAATTGACTAGACGGCAATAAGTTTGGTTTTGGGGTTTTACTCCAACCATTTTTTATGCAAGGTGCAAAAAAAACGGGAATGGACTGAAGGAACAGAAGTGGAAACCCAGTACTAAACTTGGAGGCCAAATCAAAAGTGTGGGAAGTGTAAGGCTGACATTTAATTTCCTAATTCTACATACATTGGCAAACTTCTTAGAATCTTGGAATTTTCAGATAAAGTTTTATTTCTCATGCGGGCCATCTCAAGATGACCTAATGAAGTGGTTTGAGCCCACATTTTATGCTTACTGCCTTACTCTATCTGTTGCTAATTTTTTTCCTCCGATTTTGGTCTTTAGAGCTTTTGCTAAACTGACCCTAACACCTTATCTTTTTGAGGATTAATCATTTCCTTCTTCTTAATTTTATTGACTAATTTTCAGTTTTATTTTCCCATTATTATAAGAATAACACCTACAGAGGGATTTATAGTTCGAGAATCTATTTTTGTCTAGCCATAATAAACATTCAATACTATAAGCAGCCTTTGTCTCTCTTCTTATTTGTTATATGTATGATTCATTTCTCATAGACATTTGTCAATGGGAATGTTCTCTCAATCTGTGTGGTAAGGTGCTTTATCCTACTTATATATTTATTTGTGTGTTTGTTTATTTGTAATGTCAGGAGATCCTGCAGTTATAATTTTATGAGTTGAATTATTTAAATTAGCCAACCAAACCCATTGCCATCAAGTCATTTCCAACTCATAGCAACCCTATAGGACAGAGTAGAACTGCCCCATAGGGTTTCCAAGGGGCGCCTGGTGGATTCGAACTGCCGACCTTTTGGTTAGCAGCTGAACTGTTAAGCACTACGCCACCAGGGTTTCTGAAATTAGCCAACAGAGTAGCTTTAAAACAATGCAGGTTTTGCCATACGAGTGTTTGGGTTCAAGTACCAGTTACCTCTTGTGAATACATATACAATATTCTTTCCTTAGGGCTTGGTTCCTAGTAAGCACTCAATAAATTTTTATTTTTACCTCAGCAAATTTTTATTTTTACTTCATCAAGTTTGTTTAATGTTTATGTGTATAGCAATATAATAGATGTTTCACAGACATAATTCGTTTATGCAATAGTCATCTTTACTCTCGAGGGTAAACGTTTAAAATCAACATCTTTTTGTATTGAGACGTTATTTCTCTACCTTACTTATTATCTCCTATTCTAAATAATTTTGAGGTGAGGCACTTGTTCACAAAGTTTGGAGTGCATCATAACCACCTGGAGGAGCTTGTCAAATAGGTTTCTCAGACCCAGCTCAAATCTGTTAAATATTGAGCCTCAGGCAATAGTGAGGCTCAATAGGGTTTATCATTACTATCTAACGTTCTTCTAGGGGTTTGTAGGGTAAGCATCTAACTCTCTATTACTTATTCTTTGGCCCCCACAAACACCGGCTTCCTAGAAGAAGTGACATCTAAGCTAAGATCTGAAGAATAATAAGAAATTGGCCTAGACAGGAGGCTGAGACAGGATGTGGGATAGTGTTCTAGACAGAGGAAACTGCCAAGTGCAAAGGCCTACAGGACAAGAGAATGTGGTCTTTGGGGATAACTGGAGGAAGTTCAGAATGGTATTGTTTAGAAAGGGAAGTAGGAAAAGAAGTTGAAGTGAGTACTGTTAAATGATTTAGACCTGAGACTAATGGAGCCCTGGTGGTGCAGTGGTTAAGAGCTACAGCTGTAAACTAAAAGGTTAGCAGTTCAAATCCACCAGCCGTGCCTTGGAAACCTTATGGGGCAGTTCTACCCTCATACAGGGTCACTATGAGTCAGAATCAACTCCATGGCAATGGGTTTGGGTTTGGTTTTGAGAGTAATAAATTGCCAAAGAAGAGTTTGAAGCAAGAGATAGATATGATCAAATATATGTTTTACAAAGATCATTATTCTGGTAGCAGTGTGGAGAGTTGGCTTGGGGCAAAACTGGGGATAGAAATTGGGAGAGAGAGTGAATAGTGGCCTTATCCAGGCTAGTGGCAAAGGAAATGGAGAGAAATTGGCTTGTTTGAGAGATATTTAGGATAGCTAAAAAGAAGAAGGAATCCCTGGGTGGTGCAAACAGTTAACGCGCTTGGCTGCTACCTGAAAGGTTTGAAGTTTGAGTCCACTCCGAAAAAACAAAAACTGTTGCCATCAAGTCAATTTTGACTCATAGCGACCCTATAGGACAGAGTAGAACTGCCCCTATAAAGTTTCCAAGGCTGTAAATCTCTACAGGAGCAGATCACCAGGTCTTTTCTCCTGCAGAGTGGTTGGCGTGTTCAAACAGCTAGCCTTTTGGTTTGAAGCCGAGCACTTAATCACTACACCACTAGGGTTCCTTGTCCACTCAAAGGCACCTTAGAAAAGAACCTGCCAGGGATCAGCCATTGAAAACCCTATACAGCAACCAAACAAGTTTGGCTTAATTAGTAATGTATGTCTGCCTTGAGCATTGAGCTCTTTCAAAGATTTGTTTATGTGGGATCAAATTAACAGCAGCATCTCAAAAGGTTAGATGAGAAGCTTAGGGGGCAGTGAGTTTATGTTAATGGTGGTGGAATAAGTTTGAAAAGGATAGTGAGAACGGTTACACAACTTGAGGAATGCAAACAATGTCACTGAATTGTACATGTAGAACTTGCTGAAATGGTGTATCCTTTGCTATGTATATTTTCACCAAGAAAATAAAACCCTACGAAGCACAGTTCTACTCTGATACACATGAGGTTCCCCATGAGTTGGAATCGACTCAACAACAACTGATTTTTGGTTTTTTTTTAAGAAGAGGAAGTTATCAAGTATGGTTTTGAATTTTCTACTTCGCATAACTGAATGCATGGTTATGTCACTCCCTAAGGAAGGAAACACAGGATGAATATAGACCGTGGGTTGGAGAAAGTGGGGAGATGCAACAGAATGAAGCAGCAACTAAGTTGATTTGTTCTTGTTTGGTCTGAAATAATCACTTAAGGCTTTTCCATTAACCAAGTGAAAAACAAATGTTAAAAACCATTAAAAAAATATTTGTTTATACATCCATGTCACTGCGTAAGGTGCCACTATCACCAAAGCAATGTTACCTTTTAATTAGCCAGAAATGAGTTCCTCTTTATTATGGTAGCCATCCTGATGATCTACTGTATCTACTTAAAATAAATCAATTAAAAGCAAGAAAAATAAAAGGTTCTTCTTATTTGTTATTTTTAAGTCTTGTGCCCTGGCACTTACAAGGAGCCTTTCCCAAGCCAGGTGGTGAATGAAGAATGACTGTAAAAACGGCACCACATTTTTTTGAGTCACATCCGTGTTGACTAAGTGAAATCTTGCGCACAGAAAAAACACATGTAAAAATAATAATCCATGCAGGCTCAATGTTGACCACGTTTGATGGAAATTTGCACATAGAACTCATCCTACAACTTAATTCTAATAAAACGCCAAGATGAAGGGGGATTTAGTGACAGTCAGTCCGCCTAGATAACAGAGATACGCTGCTTTCTAATGCTTCCCCTTACTTTCACTTTTTCCCAAAGTTCACAGATGTGCCCTTGATGTAGTCCGGGTATTTTTGTGAACTGCTGGAAAATTTCACTCACACACTAATGGTTCCAATGAACACAAAATACCTCTTCCAGAGAGCAGCTGCCAATAAGCAGTATTTTTAGAGGCACATGTCACGGTTTCTGTTTGCCTCTGTTGTGACTGTTAATGGGCCCTCAATGATTAAGAAACAGCCTCTGATAAAAGGCATTACCCCACTGCTTCATTATATACTATGGGCAGTAAATGTTTACTACACCCTGGGCTCAAGCTAACCTGTCATTAAACCATGTTCCAGTCACCTGAATTCCCAGTGCGTGGCTGTTACTCACTTGAACTTGTTTGTTATTTCCTGTGTCTGAAATAGCAGATCATTCCTTTGGGGTCCCTACAGCTAAGTGCCCCTTCACAATGATGTCATTATCACTTAGGCATGCTTCCTCGGGGAAGTATTTTAGTTAGTTTTCTGAATTCTTTGGTAAACTTTGCCACTAACTCTAGGAGACCATCCCTGTTCCCAGTAATACTTTCTGGCCTGTTGAGCAAAGGAATTCTTTTTAAAGAAGTGGGAGATGAAGAACTTGCATTACATGGATCTAAACACGAGAGCTGCTGTGACGTTTTATTGCACAGAATGTACATACAATGATAATCTGGTGTGTGGCGGGGAGTGTCTTTCCCCTGGGGGTTTCAGAAGCAGGATTTCTGGTATCTGTCCAGTGTGGAAATCTATTTTCTTTCCCATTGTAGGAGTTGAGACAGTATCAAAATTCCTCACCCTCTAGGTCTGCAGGGAACCTTTCTATTTCTTCTACTGTGTTTCAAAATGAAAAAGGAAATGCTTGTTATCGAAAACACTCACAGCTACTATAATGTTAATGCTAGAAAGTATGACTGTGAGCAATTAGAGGGGAAAAGTCATTCAGGTGCCATTTTGGCTTTCCGTAAGCTTGGCTATAAAAATAAAGTGCCTCTCTGGGCATGCTTAGTCATTACTTTGGGGGTAAGAATGAAGACAGAAAAAAGAAAAACTATTTGAAACACAAACATGTGTTTTTCATTCTGACATATACAGTTAACATTATTTTCCATACCTATAACTATAAAGGGTTAGTATCTTTTAATCTGTCCATTTTCTAAAACAATGTGGTAACAGTTTTATGCTGGTGAACCTGGAGGTGCTAATAATACCCTGTGTCTGGTTCTCCTTGGTTCAGAGTATTCACTTTTATAAACTGATGAGGTTCATTTCCATGTGTTTATACAAGGGCAGGAAAAGGTCTTCTTGCCTAAACCTCAGGCGTGGCATCGTCACACATGGCATTGCTCAAACACAGGCCTCGCCAGGTAGCTTCAAAATACAGGGTGGCGGGGGGAGGTTGCCAGGGTCAGAGCCTGTGGGCAAAATAAGCTGCCGTTTGATCAGGCTACAGTTGGCACTGAACTTCACAATAATTCCCTGTGCTGGGTTTGAAGCAGAGGCAAATTCTGTTGATGGTCAGTTCTGAAAAACATACTTCTGGTAGAAAGGAAGAATTGTAGAAGGAGATTTTTTTTTTTTTTTCTTTCCTCCTCTTCCCAGAAGAATGCTTTGTTTATGCATCCTGAACCCAAGGAAGTCTAATAAAATCTGAGTTCTAGAGAATAAATCATGAAGGCTCATTTTAATACCATCAGCTATTCAAGTACCATACATCCCTCTTAGGAGAGGATTGTAATTTATTTCTACTATGTTCATGGGTAAATGTACTATAGATGATATGTGAGGGCATCTCTTTCCTTCTAAATAAGAACACTATATTCTACCAGTAGTTTTCTTAAGACAGGCTCCCCTCAGAATTAAGCTTCTGTACTTCCACAGCTGTGTAGCAGTAGAGCACGTCTCAAAGTTGACATGTATTAGAATTATTTAGGGCTGATTCTCGCCCGCTGGATTGGGAGCTTGTGGGTTCTAAGTCCCAAGTCTCACTAATCCTTGGACTCCCACAATGCAGAGGCCAGTGCCATACCTATACCCTGGTGGTGCAGACGTTAAAGCGCTCAGCTGCTAACCGAAAGGTCGGTAATTTGAACCTAGCAGCTGCATTGTGGAGAAAGGTGTGGCATTCTGCTTCCATAAAGATTTATAGCCTTGGAAACCCTGTGGGGCAGTACTACTCTGTTCTGTAGGGGCAGCACTACTCTGTTCTATAGAGTTACTATGAGTTAGAATCAACCCTATAGCAGTGCGTTTGGTTTTGCCCTACCAGTAAACAAACACGTTACCATCCAGTCGATTCTGACTCGGCAACCCTCTAGGACAGAGTAGAACTGCCCCATAGGGTTTCCAGGGAACAGTTGGTGGATTGTAACTGCTGACCTTTTGCTTAGCAGCCAGGCTCTTAACCACTGAGCCACTAGGGCTCCTGCCATACCCATAGAAGATGCTAAAACCCTGTTTAGTGAACAAAATCATATTGAACACAAAACACACACACAGTGAAATATTATTGATACTATACTGAAAACCATTTGGTGTCAGAAATCATTTAATGACAACACCCCTATTTACATTGTGTGTAATTTATCATGGACTTACTGCTAAAATCTATACACAGGTTAACTTGGAACCATCATGATAAAAATCAGTGAGAAAAAACTAAAGAGCCACTCTATATGAGGAATGTCACTCCTGGCCAGCAATGGAGGCAGAGAGGGTAATTCACGTTGCATGGAATGGAGTTAGGTTGACTGGATTGGCTGCAAAGGCAAGATCTACTTAGAAGCCACAGTAAGTAGCGCAATAAACGTGCTGAAGCGTCATTCCTAGCTCTAATGAAACATTACAAAGGTTTTAGAAGCAAATGAGAGCAAATAAAATAAGCAGCAAGCTAGTGTTTACCCCAGTACCTACTATAGACCATCATGAGAATTACTGGGTCACCAGTACTAGTTGCCGTTGAGTCGACTCCAGCTCATGGCAACCCATGTGTGTCAGAGTAGAACTGTGCTCCATAGTTTTCAATGGCTGATTTTTCAGAAGTAGATCACCAGGCCTTTCTTCCAGGTTTGGATGGACTCAAACCTCCAACCTTTGGGCTAGCAGCCAAGCACATTAACAGTTAGCACCATCCAGGAACTCCAAGGGAGGGACATTTTAAAGTGGAAGTATTATTTTTCTATTATTTAAATGAACTGCAATGTATATTTCCCAAGGTGATTTATAATCTTCTATTGAGAACGTATTTATAAGATAGTGTTACAGTGTAGTATACAATGTTTTGGAGACATTCCAAAGGTGATTGCTTTCCTGGTGAAAGCACATCAAGCATTAGTTTTTTTTCCTTTTTTTTTTTTCTTTCCTAGAGGTGCTATTGATTCCCTCAGAAGGAGCTGTGGTACTTCATCCACTTGATTTTTGCAGTTCATTGTATTCGTTTTTATCAGCTACCTATGACTAAAGTGAACAGTCTGAGAAATGTATATTTAAACCAAACAAAACTTTTAAAATAGCGTTTTTTTCAGAGACTTGCTTCCAGGATTCTACTAGTGTGAAGGTCTCACCCTGAGAACATGTTAGGCCAACTGGGGAAACATTTATTTCTGAAGCCTACTTAGGTATAGTTTATTCCTTGGTAACAGCAATATGAGTTTATAAGGTTTTGCAGAGGTTTATTAGCATGTTATTCATACCTGAGAATAGAGCTGTAATAATTTTTATCCTAATGAGCTTCTTCTTCCTTTACTTCCCACAATTAATACACATCATTTTATCTCACTCCCACCTCATTCACCCTCACATACCACTTTTTAACATGAAAGCTTTCATTTGAATTATTTTGTTGGACTTCTTGGATCAGGCATTTGCGAGCAGTCACTGGGATATTGATGGATTATTCTGGGCTTGCTGACCTGGTTCATGCCGCCATCACCCAGAGCCTGTGGGGCTAGACGGAATCAGACAGGAAAGAGAACAGGCGGGATAGCTGCCAGAACAAGAGCAGGGCCCAGCACAGTGCCAGGCCCAAAGCCATCAGTGTACAACAGGTCGGGGCAGGGAGCCAATGGAAGGGAAGTACAAGGGAATAAAGACAAAGAATGATTTGGTATTACAGAACAGCAAACAGAGCAAAACAGAGCAGACTTTCAGCAGAGGGGTAGTTCTCCTATCCAGTGAGTCTCTGGGGAAAGTGAGTTCTCTGAGAATAGGATGAATTAGCTACAATCCACTGTCACTCACCATGCAGTGTAACGAAGCAATTCTCTGGACAACTCTGCAGCCAGGCTGCCTGTCTTCAAACCCTCACTCTGCTACTTACTAACTGTGTGACCTTGGGGAGTCATGTAAGCTGTCTGTGCCCGTTTCTTCACCTGTAAAATAGGAGTTATAAAATTATTACTAACCTCAAGGATCCCTGAAAGATCACTTGGATAATATACAATGCTCTAGCTCACTCCTGTGACCAGCCAACACCTGACGCTGGAAGTTAAGCAGTTTTGCATTGTAGTAGTCTGTTGCAACTCCAAGTGCATGCCATTAAACTCTTTAATTTCTGCATGGCTTTCTTCCACCAATGGTATTTGCAAGGGTTTTTGTTTCCTTATCAAATTGTTTGCAGTAAATTAATTTTTAAATTTAAATCTAGCAGTTTGCTCGTGTGGAACACCTAAGCATAGAGGTTTGGTCTCACCTTTCCCTTTTTCTTCTTGTTAATTGACAAAGGCGTTATAGAAACTACCCATCCAGTCCATAGAGACGTTAAGAAGAGTAACTTTTCCCTGTTTTATTTTATTTTATTTTTTGTAAGCATTTCTTTTAAAACAGACAGAACCATTGCTTCGAGGTTTAAGTGGGAAACATGCTGGCAGAATAGAACCTTTGCTTCCAGTTTTAAGTAGGAAACAATTTCATATTATAGTCATCACGTTTCATGAACTTTCACTTAAAATCTGGTCAGCTAATTTCAGAAAAAAGAGCAGATACCAGCCAGAAGGGTGCATGGGATGGGGGTGGAAGAGTGGACCATGGTCAGGAAGTATGGAATTCAGTTTGGGATCATTGATTTAAATTTTGTATGGCATTCAAAGTACTTGGTGTTTTAGAAGGTGCAAAGATGAATTAGGCACAGTTTTTACTGTCAAGGATCTTATAGTCAGGAAGGGGACATACAACATGTACTTGGGGACTTTGCATCCCCAGAACCCAACACACACCTAACACATAAACCAGTTACCATTGACTTGACTGTGCTAGTAGAACTTCCAAGTATATGCTTTCAGCATTCAACACTGGAACTCATGAGATTTTCAGTGGAGCGATCATTCACATACACAAGATAAACGAAGGCCTGGAATTACCAAGGAGGGAAGTGCCTGAGAACAGAGGACAAAGGACAGATCCTTAAGGAACACCCCTATTTACAGAACAAGAACCAGGGCCGGATGAAGGCATTTAAGTGCCTCAAGCATTGATAATCTGTGTTGCCCCCCGCCCCGCTTCTTACTCATGCGTTTGAATGGGATATGTGAGTTATAGATATACGTGTGTGTGTGTGTGTGTGTGTGTGTGTGTGTGTGTGTGTATGAGGCCCATTGCCATTGAGTTGATTACAACTCATAGCCACCCTATAGGACAGAGCAGAACTGCCCTATGGGGTTTCCAAGGAGCTGCTGGTGGATTTGAACTGCTGACCTTCTGGTTAGCAGCCATAGCGCTTAATCACTGGGCCACCAGGGCTCCATATATATGTATATGTGTGTGTGTGTGTGTGTGTGTGTGTGTGTGTGTGTGTCTTAGCTTTCCATGATGTAACTTCTTTTTTAGTGAGACTATAATATTAGCGATTGAATGCAAAAGTGGCATATGCCATTTTAGTGAAATGAGATGAACTGGATTATAAAATTTTTAGTCAATGCGGGATACTAAGATTTTTACTATATACCACGTTTTCTACCAAAAGAATATTCCACATATTCTACAACAAAGAAAACGAATCAGTGAACTTAGTTGTTTCAACAATCAATGTAAAATTCTGTTGATCTCCCACAATAAAAAATTGACTTTCACCAGTTTTCCTTTAAATGACTCATACTTCAATTTTGATTGTTTTGTAATAAATGCTATAATTATAAATGAACAAATGAAAAGATGCCATAAAAGAAAATTTAATGATTAGAAAACAAATATTACAACAAATTACTATATTTTATTTTTAGACAGATCTTTCATCTCTAACATGTTATAATTGAAAACATTTCTTTTATTCTTTGCTCTTACAAATTATTCAATGATTTCATCACAATTAAGCTGCCAAACAATATTTACTTTCATACCTAATAAGGATAATGAATCGAGTCTTTCTCGAATCATTGTTTTACACTGAGTTTTTTAGTCTCTTTAGGGATGAAAATGAACGTTCTACTGTGCAGTTTGTGATCATTAAAGTTAGGAATATGGTAAAGCAATTTCAACATTGGGAAATATGCATTGTATTTTATCTTCTATTATGGAATCACACATGAATAAAATTTGTCTTTCCTGAATCCAGAAACTTAGTTCTCATGTAAGAATGAAATCGTTGCACTTCTCGGTAAAAGTTTGTATTTAAGTCATCAGAATAAGTCTGCACTAATTTTTTGGATACCTTCGTGCATTCTTCATTGGGTATATCCACACTGTTTAACAAGGAATATCTACTTGAAAGAACTTCATACACTTTTGTCCTTGTTTTCATGGAAGATTCAAGTACATCAATGATGGTGTAGCCTGTGGTTACACAAAATTGATCTCTGGCACCCAGTGATACTTCTGGAGCACTTCCATCATTGACTTGTTTCTTTCTAATGTTTCTGTGACAGTGAACTGCTTGATAATTAGCATTTGGCAGTATTCATTTTGCTGTGTTTTCAAAATCTTCTCAAATTATGTAAATACCCTGTTAATAACTGGTAGAGATCTGTGCATGTCTTTCAATTTACTTCTGAATGTTGGAGACTTGACTTGTCTGATGAAAATGCTGCAATATATTATTTCACATACCCAGCATAAATACATACTCTAGTGTTTGCATTTTGTTGGCAATGTTTTCAGCTTCTCTTTTGGTATCTCCTTTTTTTGTGCCTGGTCTTCAGCAATATTTTCTAAAGCATCCAGAATCTGAGTTACGATTCCAGGATTGCACTCATTACTACAGCATGTGCGTCCCAACATGTATTAGAAAGACATTTTAATACTCAGTCATTGCCTAAATATGTTTTAAAAACCGCCCTTCTGTGAGTAGAGGTAACAAAAAATGTGTAGAGTAACTGAACAGTAGAAAAAAATCAATTGCTTCTGGACAGCAATCTGCTGTGCTATGTCCTACAGGATTAAGTGAATGCACAGCACATGGTATGAAAATGGCGTATTCATTACATTCTAAAATTTTCTGTTGCATGCCTTTATAACGCCCTGACATATTGGCAGCCTTGTCATAGGACTGGCCTCTGCACTTAGAGAAATAAATTTTACAAACTTCACATAAGTAGTGAAGTACTTGATTTGCAGTTTCTTCACCAGTATGACTTTTTATGCTAATAAATGTGATAAATCACTTGACATGTTTTCCATCTGTTGGAGATACGTACCTTGAAACAATACTTAGCTGATCTGTATGAGAAAGATCAGGAGTGGAATCTACAGACAAACTGAAATATAGAGCTATACTTATTTCACTGAAAATAGTTGATTAGAACTTCATCACTTAAGTTTGTTAATTCTTCACACGTTGTTTTAGACATAGACAATTGGTTGCCCTTTCCTGTGTTACCATATTTTGAGATGTGATCTGCTAAAAATGGATCAAACTGAGCAACAAGTTCAAGTAAATCCAAAAAATTTTCATGTTGTGGAGACCCAAACCCTTCATTTTTTCCTCTAAAAGATAGTCCACGTTCAGCAATTGTTATAATGACAGCAACAATGTGTTGCAAAACGGCTTTCCAGTACTGACACTCTTCATTAATTTGTGTTTCCACTTCGTGAGTTAAGCCAAAACCATGTCTTCAGTTTAAATATGAAAACATACGATTTCTGAGAATTGAACTGTTTTCATATTTATCGATCATACTCAAGTTGCACCATCGCTAAATCCATCCATAGCAAATTGAGACTTAAATTATATAGGACTGAATAGTTTGCAAACAAAACAATATACAGAGCTGACTGATGGAGAATATGGTAGCCATTCCCTTTTATAATTTTCACCCTTAGCTTTGCGGCCTAGAAATATATTCCGGCTACAGAACCTTGTTTGTTTACCATCCAGAAATTTTCACCATGAATTTTCTAATGGTCCCCTGTGATGTTGACAATCACTTAGTCCTCTTTTGATCCAATAATTTACATCATTAGAAGAAAAATTATTCCATAAAGTAGGATCTGTATTTCTGTTATTTATGGTGTCTGCAGGTGTGACAATTTCATATTCTAAAACAGTTTCACTTTCTACACCATTATTAATTTTTTTACTACAGCAAGGGATGGATGCAGAATTTGGAACAAATTCTGTTATATTCATATGGCTATTAGCAATTTCAGCACTAGCAGTACTAGTACAATGATTTGCACCCATTAAACTCAAGTGTTCAGTGGAAGAAGTTTCTTCTGATTCACTACGTTTTAAAAAGGAAGTTAATTTTGGGATTGTCTTTAGGGATTCACAAATCCTTTTCATCTGTGAGCTATTGTTTTTGCTCTCCACTTAGTTATTGCTGTTTCATTTTAGTTGGATACAAAATTATGTCATTTTTTAAATTTGGATCTACTGCAGCAAATAAATTTGAATAACTGAAAATAAATAAAATTTACAAAACAAAATTTATAAAATATAATTTACATTTAAATTCAGACATTAACACAAAAATTTATATTTGAAAATTAGTAAGTAAAAAAATTGATTTAGAACATGTAATTTTTGTTCTTGAGGTCTGAGATAGTCAAAAGAAATAGTACTTACAAGGCAGTCAGAAATAATTTTATTCACTTGTCATACAATGTTAGTAGGCCTTTCACAGTTCATTGGACTACTGCTGACGCGAGATAGGGGTGAGAGTGATCACAAAGAACGTTATACAAATACAAGGGTATGCTCATTCTGAAGACCCATTTTGATTCACTTTGCACAGGACCAGATATGTCACAAGTCAAGTGATTATTGTGCCGCTGGCACGTTCTTATGTGGTTGACAAGAGAGAACTGAATGTGAGGTTATACCCAATCAATATAATTGTTATTGTATACAAAATTTATAAAATGGTATCAATTTTATTTAGTGCTGTGCCCTTTCCCTTCCACTGAGGCACTTGTTTTTCCTTGTGTCCTGTGCTTGACATCTATGGGTCTTTGCCTTGGACAACTGGTACCCCTATCTTGTTGATGCCCTAAGCACATGCTTACCTTGCTTGTTGTAATCCTTCCCTGGCAAGAACACACAAAGAAATGGCAGGAAACAAGGAGAACACCTTGGAGTGTCAGGGAAGTCATGGAGGAAGAAAGTCTCAGGAGGGAAAGAGTTGCAGATAGATATGGCACCTGAGAAGAGATGCTGAATTTGGTGACCAAGAGGAAACTGGTGACCTTTCATGAAAGTGGGAGAGTAGTGAGGGCCAAAGTCATGTTGTAAAAGATTAAGGAGAGAATATGTGGTGAGAAAGTAGAAATAATGCACATACCAAAAACCAAACCAGTTGCCTTTGAGTTGATTCTGACTCATGGCGACCCCTTGTGTGTCAGAGCAGAACTGTGCTCCATAGGGTCTTCCATGGCTGTGAGCTTTCAGAAGTAGATCACCAGGCCTTTCTTCTGAGGTACCTCTGGGTGACTGGAATCTCCAACCTTCTGGTAGCAACTGAGCCTGTTAACCATTTGCACAGCCCAGGGTCACCAATAAAAAGACAGACATCTTGAAATTATCTTAATTCTATTACTGTTAAAAGTCACTAGCCTAGCTTGGCAACTTAAGGAAATAGTAGAATTTAGGTAACTTTTTAAGAACAGGAAGATTTCAACAGGCCTATAAACTGAAAGAAAGGCTTTGGTGCACCATAAGAGAATGACTTTGAAAAGTAATAGTTGGTGGTGCAAAATCCCAAAGACATGGTAGGATATAGGATTAATAACATAATTGATACGATCCAGTTTTATTAAATCCATGTTATGCATTTAGATTGTTGTAACGATTAATGTGACCTACGTAGCATCTCAGAACTGGTCATGAGGAGAATCCCGATGGTGGATGAGTCATTTAATTATCCAGCCACATAGATGCCCATGGATGTGGCTTATCTTCCCATGGATTAATTACTTTATCTCTCCATTACCATTGTCTTTGCATTCGTAGTATCAGAGAAATAGACTGAGTACTCTGTTCACAGGAGAGTTCCTCAAAATGGAATTTAAAAAAGACTCTCAGTGATGTGTCCATCAAGGAGGAAGGAGAACCATTCCTCCCCAAACTGCTCTGCATACGAAAGACAGCGATCAGGTATAAGTATTTCATTTGCCCGCGAAATCCAGAAAGAAGATATTTGGGGGTATTTTCCAGGGGCTCCTAGGATATGTTCAGTGTCAATGCTGAGTAAGAATTGCTCCAGAGTAAAATATTGGGAAAGACAGGATGAAGATTTGCATACTTCCACAGCCAAAAAATGATATATAGAAGACTCCATCTTGAAAATGCTACAAATTATTGTGGTTATTATTAATATCATTATCACTAATAGAAATGGTGAAAACATATCTTTCCCCTTGCTACTATATTTCTAATCGATAAATGGTAGAGATAAGGCTCAATGTATCCTAGTTTAACAATAATTCAATTCATAATTGAAAACTGATTGTGGCATGCTCATTTTCAATACCTGAAGTATAATATTTATTTGATTTGCATTACTCAAAATTAGATTCTAGAAATATGAAACACATGTTTTTAAAGCAGAAGAACAAAGGCAGCAAAAAATGCAATGTAAAAGTAGGGATAATAGTTCAGAAGAATGCCTTAAAATTTAGCATAAGATTAAGAAGTCTCAGTGAGATCATAGAACTGGAATTACTGTAAAGCTAGGTGGGACCTTGGAGATTGTTTGACAGCAGCTTCCTTATTTTATAATAGAAGAAACTGAGGCCAAAAACCCCACTAAATGACCACTGACAGTTAAATCAAGAGCAAAATCCCTTCAACGACTAGGTAAGTCATATTAAACTGTGACAGATTTTATATTTTTATATTCATCAGTTAATTTTGTTAAATATATAAGCCCAGTTTCAATGAACCTCATGTTATAAGCAATATAATTATCTTTTTTATCTCACAAGATTTCGGCAAATTTGTGAATAAGCACTCACACATACTTATTTAAACTTGTAATGAGTGTGAAGAAATGCTGATTAATTTTTTAAAACTCCATTGAGAAGTCATATGTTAATTTCAGCATGGTTTTAAAAAAATAACTTGCTCTGTTGATTAAAACCATAAAACTCCTTATTCAATAGCTTTTATGGAAGCTAATTAATACATAATACAATGTTGTAGGTACTATTAAGAAACATACTTTTAAGAACCCGTTTACACAGAGTAAGCATATTGCAAGAAGAGAGCAGCTAGGATGGCTATTTTTCCAAGTTACACATTTTAGTTTTGTTCATAGGGCATATGTGATGATTTTAATTGTTAGTTTTTGAAAGCTAAGCTCAGCTACTTTGAAATTCACATAAACATGACTATTAATATTTAACTGAAATCTATGCATTACTTAAAATGGATATGTTATACTTGACTCGTATTTTACAGAAATCTAAGTGGTACACTATATGGGTGATACTCTTGACCTTCTTGTGTTAACAATTAATTTTAGAGATATTTTGGAAGTTTTTAATAATGGGACTGGTTGACTCATACAGCTTCCTATTTCACAGTAATACTCCCATTTGGTACGTGAGAACACTTTGTTAGACTTGACACATGCTCTGAAAAGAGAGTTAATGTCCTTCTCTCCTCTCCTCTCCTCTCCTCTCCTCTCCT
>NW_004444019.1:11287451-11307312 GCF_000243295.1 Trichechus manatus latirostris
CTCCTCTTCTCTCCTCTTTTCTCCTCTCCTCTCCTCTCTTACCTTCTGGTCCAACGCACACCTCACTGGCACGTCTCACTCAGTGGAGTAACTTCTCACTCACTATGTTTTGCCAGCTCAGCTTTGGCCCTGTGCCTCTTGAGCCTCTCTGAAAGTGATCTAAGCTTCCTCTTTGTCTGCCTATTGTAGTAACCCCTAATTTCTGCTCCCTGGGCAGCCTGATGATTTTGGAGCATGCCCCACGCTTGGTTTCTTCTCCTGGTCTGTTTCCTTGCTCCCTCTCTGGCCTGCTTTCCACTGCCCATTGCCTTATGAACCCCTTTCTTGAGGCTCTTGCAGCTGGGCATTGCACTATCCCTCCACTTTCCTCACTCTACACATCGGGGCCTTGGAGCCCATCTCCTGGTACCAACGTAGGCCCATTACGGGCCAACGTGGGCATTCGTTGCTATTGTAATCCTGTCTCAATCTGTATATTTTGGTGGGACACCTGTTAATTCATCTTGTGTGGAAGATGAGTGTGGAAATTTGTGTTGGCCAAGTAACCATCTGTCTTAGTTATCTAGTGCTGCTATAACAGAAATACCACAAGTGGATGGTTTTAACAAACAGAAATTCATTCTCTCACAGTCAAAGGGCTAGAAGCCTGAATTCAGGGTGGCAGCTGCAGTGGAAGGCTCTCTGTCTCTGTTGGCTCTGGGAGAAGGTCCTTGTCATAAATCTTCCTGTGGGTCTAGGGGCTTCTCAGTGCAGGGACCCCGGGTCCAAAGGACGCACTCCACTCCTATCTCTTCTTGCTTGGTTGTGATGAGGTCCCTCTCCTCTCTGCTCCGTTCTCTCTTTTATATCTCAAAAGAGGTTGACTCAAGATACAACCTAATCCTGTAGGTTGAGTCCTGCCTCATTAGCATAACTGTCTCTAATCCTGCCTCATTAACATCATAGAGGTTAAGATTTACAACACATAGGATAATCACATCATATCACAAAATGGTGGGCAACCACACAATAGTGGGAATCATGGCCTAGGCAAGTTGACACACATTTTTGAGGTATACAATTCAGTCCGTAACACCATCTAAGGGCCAAAATACTATTGTGGTCAACTGGATAGATGGGAAAACTGAAGCATAGAAAGGTTAAGCCACTTGGACAAGTCATCCCGCTGGTGAGCATTAGTGCTAAGATTCCAACCCAGGAAGTCAAAATGCCAGAATCTATGTTTTTAAGTATTTACCTGGACAAGATGACAAAATGGGAGGGGCAGACTATCAAGGAGTCCACTAACAAATCCAGGAATCATTCAAAGTCACCAACAGTTTCTTTCTCCCCGCCACCCGCATTAGTAGATTTAATAGCTTGTGAATTTATGTATAATTTCCAAAAGGTAGGTGTGTTCTTTAATAAGTAATGTTTCAAATTTTCATGATTATTTAAATTATTTATTTATTTATTTATAGTTTGTTTGAGTCAGGATCCAAATAAAGTCCATTCAATTGTGACTGAATGGTGTTTCTTAAGTGCCTTTTAATCTATAGCTTTTTTCTCCAACTCTCTCCCTTTTTTTACTTACAAGTTTTCTTGTTAAAGAAACACTGGCTATATATTTGATATTAAAATTTCACTGTCAATTTGTTATGATAATGGAATTGTGGTTATGTTTTTTAAAAGAGTCCTTATCTTTTAGAAATAAATGTTGAAATATTTATAAGAAAAAAAATAACATATCTTATATTAGAGAGAGTAAAATGCATTAAAAACAGGAAAATAGAGTAGGCCTGGGGAAAAGTTCAGAGGAGGTTACAATTTCTTTTACTCTCCCTGGCATCAAATCAAAGACAGAACTAACAAAAAAGAGATAGGCAACGCTGGAGATGTCAGTGAAATCTATCATTTCCCTCTGTCGTGAGGCTCTATCTCCGACCTCCCTATCTGTCTTTAACTTACAGACCAGAGCACCAGTGGAGCCTTAGAGTTATCGTACATGTAGTGTTTATGAATTTAGAGTTTTATTGAAGTATCATTGAATTATTATTTTCCAAATAGTGTCTTGGATGCTCAATCTGTGATTGCTTGAATATTTTATGAGTATATTTAAAAACGTGGAGGAGCTGCATTAAATTATCTCACTGGCTTTTAGCTGGACTTCTGGAGAAGAGGAATTGATACACTAATTATGAGCTTGCATGTTGCAACATGATGGAAGGGCAGAGAAAGAAAATTGAGTTTTACCAATGACTGTGTGGCTTCAAATGCTGGGGGAACAGTGAAGATGATGTGGAGATGCTGAGTTAGAGGCTGATAAAACTTCTAGTAACTGTAATGCTAGAGGTTTAGCAGGCGTTGCAACTATATTTTGCTGGAATACTCAGCATAGTCACCTAACACTAGTGTCTCTAAGCAATTTGAAACCCCTCCAGAAAAGGTGCTCTCTGTTAAAACTCCAGTTCCATACACCCTGTACCCCTTGAAGAGCCACTCTAAGAAAGAAATACCAGAGACCAGTCCTGAGTTTTAATTCTCTTCTCACTAACTATGGGGCACTTATGGACCTTATCCATTTCCTTGACCTCAACTGTGGTATGCATATAAATGAGACACAAATTTACTTGTCTGCCTGACAAACTGCTTTTCACTGGGTTTCACATATTATTTTCTGTCACTATGTAAGACATTCTGAGCTAAATATTTCATCACAACTTAAATGCCACAGCCATTTATCTCTCCTTATGAGTAGTGTTCATTGTAGAGTGGCCACTCATGACATTCCAAGGGTTTTTTTTTAAAAACGTGTTACCCATTTTCTCTACATATCCAGACATTACCCTTTTCTCAAATCATCCCTCCATCTTATTGGCTTCTACTTTTATTAAAAATGTGTTATTCTTTTTTTTCTAATTTTGTTGTGGTAAAATATAAATAACATAGAATTTGCCATTTTAACCATTTTTAAGTATGCAATTTAGTGGCATCAATTATATTCACAATGTTGTACAATCGTCACCACTGTTTATCTCCAAAAACCTTTTCATCACCTCAAACAGTAGCTCAATACCCCTTAAGCAATAACTCCTAATTCCCTCATCCCACCAGTCCCTGGTAACCTCTAATTTACTTTCTGTCTCTATGAATTTGCCTATTCTGGATATTTCGTATAAGTGGAATCATACAAAATTTAATCACACCTGCAGAAGGGAGCCCCGCATGCAGTTGGCAGGGCTGGGACTTATTTGAGTCTCAGACCCAGGCTTTTTCTGGGTCCACCAGATGCTGCACCTTTCCCTTCGTGCCCTGCTTCTACACCACCCACTGAGGTCTGCACTTTGTGATCCAAACCGTATGCTAGCTCAAGGACTCAAACAAAGCAAAAATTAAAATGAAAAAAAGTTCTAATTAACTTTGTAAACCAAATATGCAGGGATTGCCTGTGTGGATTGTGAGGACAACACCTTCAAAATGAAGTCTGGCAAACTTCAAATCAATTAAGTTGACCTACTTCATCCATTATACTTGTCTAAGATCACTTTTCTCTCATTGGACACAATATGTAAAATATCTTAATGTGTTTTTGTTAGATTCATTTTAATCTGTTAATAAGTACCATGTTGAATGTTCTTTCCTGTAATTCTTGTTTTCATCAGAATCCCTGTACTCCAGTGAGGAGAAAATTAAACGTTAGAGGCTTAGCTCCCATATTGTTTCAGAAAATTAGTTTCTTTTTTAAATAATTACTAATATTTGAACATTGTGAATCATAAACTAATTACGAGTTCCCCACCTACAATTTTAAAAGCAAATGAGCAATAGAAAGGGTCTTCAAATTGATCAATTCTTGATCTCTAGTACATTTAGAGGGGGAGCCTGTAAAATAATTAAGAACAAAAATTTTGATTTTTCAAAGGGACCAAAAATGGTAGCTAAATTAAGAAATTATTAGTTTTATTTCTTGTATCAAAATAATCATTAATTTTGACATTTATTATATGTTCTTAAAAGAAGTATCTTTCCCATCAGTTTTCCTCCCTGTGCTTGGCAATTATTGTTATTTTCCATTGTCTGAGTAATTCAAGAGGCTGCAAAATTAACCTGCCTTTTAATTTACATATTTACTTATTAGGGTAAGAGCATTATTTTTACCCCACAATTGAGTGTGTGCTTTGCAGTATAGTAGTCAGAGGAGCAAAGCTGTGCGTGTTGGCCAGCAGCAGAGATTTGCAGGTGGGAAAAGATGAGGGTCACTCGGACATAGTTCCCTAGCAGTTTGATATATGTGTTTACAAGCCAAGCCTTGCAGTCTGTCTCTCTCATCTTTATATACTGCAGTTAATAATGTTTGGATACAGGAATAGCCACTCTACTTATCTCTAACACAACTCTGCAATAATAGTGCCTTGCCAGCGTGTAGCGCTTTCATTGTTTTCAAAGCACCTTTATAGCCATTCTCTCCTTTGATCCTCACAACGCCCCTGTGAGGTGGGCAGAAGGGACATTAATATACCGTTTGGCACGTGAAGAGACCTCTCCAAGCGTCAGTGTTTGAGAACCTCTAGGCACGCAAGCCTGTAACTGTGCCAAGTGGGCTCTGCTCTCAGAGCAGGCTGGCGAGGAACAAAAAGCAAGAAAGCACATTTTGCCTGGTGCACCTTTGGTATATCCCAGCCGCCTCTTTCCTCTTTTACCCCACCTTCAAATGTTCAGTGCTATCAGGCTGTCTTTTTCCCCATCTCCCCTCAAAATTCACTCTGCAAAGTAACTTTAGTGCCTACCTACTACGCCCAACATTCTGTTCCCCTTCCCTTCCTTTTTTTTTTTTTTTTTTTTTGACTGTTTGACAAACAGTGTTTCACTTATTTGCTTAATGAATTTGTTGTCTGGATCCTCCCCGAGAATGTAAGCTCCTTGAAAGTAGAGATTTGTGTCTGTTTTGTACATATCTCCCCATCTCCCAGAGTAGTGCCTGACTGCTCGGCAAAGTGCGCAAGCAAAGGCCAGTGTGAGTCACTGGGTGCAGACTAGAACTCAGGGCAAAAATGGTCAGCAGGTGCTTCAGTCAGGGAGTTCTGTCTTTTTTATGGGCAAGGGGAGAATAGTCTTATAAGCAAGACAAGTACAGCCTGAATTAGAATAAGAAACTGGCCTTGGAATCAGCCATTTATAGAAGCTTCTGGAAATGCCCCCATGAGAACCCATGATAAGCCGAGTTTGGGAGTAGGCTCTCCTGCTTGGAGGCAGGCAGTCCCTCAGTCTGGGTACCTCATTACTAGACAATTTGGAAATAGTTGTTGCTAGAGGTAATCCTGTTTATCTATCCACAGTGGCACATAGGAGGTTCTCTATTTGTCAAATGAATGAATGAAGGAAAGAAACCAGTCATTTGTACATTAAAGTAAATCAGTGTTATGGAATGCTTTGTTTTTAATTGTAGAGAGAAAGCCTCTATTAGACAAAAAGGTAAGAAAGAAAAGACCAACTGATATCAGCAAGTATGGGAGGGATATTTGGGGTCTGGGAGGCCAATTCAGTTGTCCAGTCACAGTTGCCTCCATAGGGTGAACCTTAGGTGTTGTGCCAGCAAACATACTTCCCTCTTTGAAGATCCACTTTCTGACTCTGAACCCTTCTCCCACCACTTCACTTTATACATCCATGGCAAGAATATTTGACCCAGGAGACCGTAATTCATACATACCGATTCAGGTTTGAAAAGCAAAAATACAAGATTGCAAAGTAAAGATACCAGTTCAATCTGCTCTAACCATAAAAAGATACACATGCACATATATGACTGAGGAAATACTTCAGTCACCAGTCTTTCTTCCTCTGAGATTTGTTATTAGATCCCCTAATTAGCTTTGTTAATGCTTCAGGAAAAAACAGGTAATTATCATGACTAAATTTAGAAACATCAGTTGTTTTTTGTGGATTAGAAATAGTGAGAGTCAGCATCTTTTATCGTCTTTTCACCTCAGAAGCTACAAGAAAAGTATAAGAACACAATTCTGGGGAAGCCAGCA
The DNA here is from genome assembly GCF_000243295.1 of Trichechus manatus latirostris. NCBI lineage: Eukaryota > Metazoa > Chordata > Mammalia > Sirenia > Trichechidae > Trichechus > Trichechus manatus. The sequence continues at coordinate 11,293,466 of NW_004444019.1, forward strand.
CAGCTTGTACAAGGAAAGATCATGGAAGCTCCATGGACACATCCAAACTCCCTGAGGGACTGAATTGCTGGGCAGAGAGCTATGGGGACCATGGTCTCGGGGAACATCTAGCTCAGTTGGCATAACACAGTTTATAAAGACAGTGTTCTACATTCTACCTTGATGAGTAGCATCTGTGGTCTTAAAAGCCTGTGAGCAGCCATCTAAGATACTCCACTGGTCCCACTCCTTCAGGAGCTAGGGAGAATGAAGAGAACAGGATACAAGAAAAAGATTGGTCCAAAGGACTAATGGACCATAGCTACCAAGGCCTCCACCAGACTGAGTCCAGTACAGCTAGATGGTGCCCAGCTACATCACTGACTGCTCTGACTGGGATCACAACAGAGGGTCCTGGACAGAGCTGGAGAAGGATGTAGAACAAAATTCCAACTCACAAAAGACCAGATTTACTGGCCTGACAGACTGGAGAAACCCCGAAAGTATGGCCCCTGGATACCCTTTTAGCTCAGAGGTGAAGTCACTCCCGAGGTTCCCCATTCAGCCGGGAATTGGACAGCCCCATAAAACAAAATGGGGCTAATGAGGCACAGCAGTCCAGGGACAAGGACTAGAAGCCAGGAGGGGACAAGAAAGCTGGTGATAGGGAACCCAAGGTTGAGAAGGGACAGCGTTGACATGTTGTGGGGTGGTTAACCATTGTCACAGGGCAATATGTGTACTAACTGTTTAATGAGAAACTATTTGCTCTGTAAACGCTCATCTAAAGTACAAAAAAAAAAGAAAAGATTATCTACGTGAGATCAAATTGACAACAGCAACTCGAAAGGTTTGATGGGAAGCCTAGGGGACAGTGAGTTGAAGATAATGGTGATGGAATAATTTGGAAAAGGGTAATGAGAATAGCAGCACAACTGGAAGAATGTAATCGATGTCACTGAATTGTACATGTAGAAATTTTTGAAATGGTGTATCTTTGGCTATGTATATTTTCACCAAAAAAAAAAAAAAAAAAGTCCTCCAAGGTCAAGAAGGGAAAGTGTTGACATGTTGTGGGGTTGTTAACCAATGTCATAAAACAATATGTGTACTGACTGTTTAATGAGAAACTATTTGTTCTGTAAACCTTCATCTAAAGTACAATAAAAAAATTTCAAAGCAAGGAAAGTATAAGGAATAATGAATAGGAAGTAATATGTCCTATGTCTAATTGAAAAAAATGGCTTTCATTTCAGTTCCCTTGTGTGCCTATCAGCTTTTATTTAAACAAGTTTATGTTTAATATTATCTCCTAAGTATTCCTACTATGGTCTTAATTTTTTTTTTAATGTTTTCCTGGTTTTAATATAACCCACCAAGTTTAAAACACACACACACAAATATATATTAGTCAGTAATTTGTTTAACTGTGGCTGGTGTGGCCCGCATCTGCTTACTGCTTGCCATCTCTTCTCCTAGCCTACTGTGGCTCTGGAGGGGATGCTTTCATATACTCCTTCCCCCCCACTGGGCCAGAAGTCCCATTCTATAGGCAGATCTCTTATGGGGAGGACCTTATCAACTGTTGTTGTTAATGGCTGTTGAGTAGGCTCCTAATCATGGTGACCTTATATATAACAGAATAAACATTGCCTGGTCCTGTATCATCTTCACAATTGTTGTTATGTTTGAGTCTATTCTTACAGCTATTTCAATCTCATAGAGAAATTTCCTTGCTTTTGCTGATCCTCTCCTTTACCAAACATGATGTCGTTTTCTAGAGATTGGTCTTTCCTGATGACCTGTCCAAAGTAAGCAAGGTGAAGTCTTGCCATCCTCACTTCTAAGGAACATTCTGGTTGTATTTCTTCTGAGTCTGGATTGTTTGTTCTTCTAGCAGTCCATGGTATATTCAGTGTTCTTTGTCAACATTGATTCTAATGCATCAGCTCTTATTCTATCTTTCTTTTTGTTATCCAACTTTCGCATGCATATCAGACGATTGAAAAGACCATGGCTTGGGTCAGACACACCTTGATCATCAAAGTGACATCTTGCTTTTTAAAACTTTAAAGATGTGTTTTGCAGCAAATTAGCCCAATGCAATACGTCATTTGATTTCTTGACTGCTAATGAGTTGTGGGATGACATCAAGGACATCATACATGAAGAAAGTAAAAGCCCATTAAAAAGATAGGTAAGAAAGAAAATACCAGTGGATATCAGAAGAGACTCTGAAACTTGCTCTTGAACATAGAGTATCTAAAGCAAAAGGAAGAAATGATGAAGTAAAAGAGCTGGAACAGAAGATTTCAGAGGGCAGCATGAGAAGACAAAGTAAAGTGTTATAATGACACATGCAAAGACCTGGAGTTAGAAAACCAAGAGGGAAGAACATGCTCGGCATTTCTCAAGCTGAAAGAACTGAAGAAAAAATTCAAGCCTTGAGTTGCAATATGGAAGGATTCTATGGGCAAAATCTTGAATGACACAGGAAGCATCAAAAGAAGATTGAAAGAATATACAGAGTCACTGTACCAAAAAGAACTAGTCAACTTTCTACCATTTCAGGAGGTAGCATATGATCAAGAACCAGTGGTGTTGAGGGAAGAAGTCCAAGCTGCACTGAAGGCTTTGATGAAAAACAAGACTTCAGGAATTGACAGAATACCAATTGAGATGTTTTAACAAATAGATGCAGTGCTGGAAGCGCTCACTCGTCTATGCCAAAAAATTTGGAAGACAGCTACCTGGCCAACTGACTGGGAGAGGTCCATATTTGTACCCATTCCAAAGAAAGGTGATCCAACAGAATGTGGAAATTATCGAACAATATCATTAATATCACACACAAGTAAAATTTTGTTGAAGATCATTCAAAGGCAGTTGCAGCAGTACATTGACAGGGAACTGCCAGAAATTCAGGCCAGATTCAGAAGAGGACATGGAACAAGGGATATCATTGCTAATGTCAGATGGATCTTGGCTGAAAGCAGAGAATACTAGAAAGATGTTTTCCTGTGTTTTATTGACCATGCAAAGGCATTCGACTGTATGGATCAATGTTATGGATGGCATTGCAAAGAACGGAAATTCCAGAAAATGTAATTGTGCTCATGTGCAGCCTGTACATACACCAAGAGGCAGTTGTTCAAATAGAACAAGGGGATACTGCATGATTTAAAATCAGGAAAGATGTGCATCAGGGTTGTATCCTTTCACCATACTTATTCAATCTGTAGGCTGAGCAAATAATATGAGAAGCTGGACTATATGAAGAACTTGGCATCAGAATTAGAGGAAGACTCATTAACAACCTGCAATATGCAGATGACACAACCTTGCTTCCTGAAAGCAAAGAGGACTCAAAGCACTTACTGATGAAGATCAAAGACTACACTATTCAGTATGGTTTACACTTCAACATAAAGAAAATTTGGACCAATAAGCAACATCATGATAAATGGAGACAAGATTGACATTGTCAAGGATTTCATTTTACTTGGATCCACAGTCAATGCCCATGGAAGCAGCTGTGAAGAAATCAAAGGACATATTGCATTGGGTAAATCTGTTGCAGGAGACCCCTCTAAAGTGTTAAAAAGCAAAGACGTCACTTTGAGCACTAAGGTTCGCCTGACCCAAGCCATGGTATTTTCAGTCACCTCATATGCATCTGAAAGCTGGAAAATGAATGAGGAATACTGAAAAAGAATTGATGCTTTTGAATTATGGTGTTGAAGAAGAATATTGAACATACCATGGACTGCCGGAAGAACAAAGAAAGAAGTATAGCCAAAATGCTCCTTTAGGAGCAAGAATGGCGAGACTTCATCTCACATACTTGGGACATGTTATTAGAAGGGACCAGTCCCTGGAAAAGGACATCGTGCTTGCTTAAATAGAGGGTCAGAGATAAAGAGGAAGACCCTCAGTGAGATGGATTGACACAGTGGCTGCAACCATGGGCTCAAGCATAGCCACAATTGTGAGGATGGCAGAGGACCGGACATTGTTTCATTCTGTTGTACATAGGGTCACTATGGGTTGGAACCAACGCAAAGGCACCTAACAACAACAGAATGAAATCTTTAATAACTTCCATCTCCTCGCTACTGCTTATTTCCGTACATTCCTGAAATCTGAGAAACCTCAAGACAACAAAGAAATTCCTTTTTAAAAGTGAAATTTTATGCATGAGTTAGGAAGATGTGAAATATTTTGGGCCAAGGCATTTTTATAGCTCACACTATGTAAAGGAATCTTCTTGGTTCTGTTTACAGATGACTTTTGTTGTTATTGTTAGCAGCAGTATTAAAGGTCCCTCTCTCTCAACTCTTTCATTCCTTCATTCAACACATAATTACTGAGTGCATTCTATGTGCCAGGAACAGTGTTAGGAATGATAAGAGAAGTTTTAGACTCTCAAAAAATTCTACCCAAATTTATACAGTATGAATTTTCCACGTAAGTAGTTTAGACAATTCTACAGGTGCCATATAGGTTCTATAGAAAGAATCCTTCCTGCCCAATAGATCAGGGGGGCATTCAGGGAGAAGGTAGCATCTAAACTAGCAGGGAGGTGTCTAAATATGAGTAGAAGTTCAGTAAATGTAGGAGGAGAGATAGCAATTCTAGGCAAAGAGAAAAGCACAATAAAAAGCATATATATGGGAGAGTGAAATGATGTTTGAGATAAGGAGATCTTTCATGTTTACCTGAAACAGAAGATTTCTCTAAGAAAGTGGGATTAGGAAGTTTCTAGTAGATGGATTGTGGATAATCCCAAATGTGGGCTGAGGGATTTTTTATTGATAGGTAAATAGAGCAATTAAGGATGTTTCTAAAGGAGGGACAGGGCTATCTGGATCTTTTAGTAGGGTTAAGCTGGTGTATAGAGAAGTTCAGAATGAGGCTTTAGGGAGGTGATGCGGGCCTGATTTTAGGGAGACTTTAAAATCAGGACAAAGCCTAAGTGATTGTGAGGGAGGAATGTGGAAGTAACGGAAAGTGAGGAGTCACAGGTAGTCGGGATGTTAATCCAGGTTGTCTGGAAGGATAGTGAGGCCATTAATGGAATCAGAAAACCAAGAAGAAGGTAATGACAGTCCCAGTTTCCTACAGATAATAATAAGTCACCCATAGAGAAATAACTAGCAGGCAACAGTAGGATTAGGATTTAGGAGGACAGTCTGAATTGAAGGTGCATATTGGAGTCACTCACATAGAGATGAGTTGTGACAGTGGATGAAAACTTGAAAGAAAGAGAAGAACGGGGAACAGAATCGTAATAGTTTTTATCCAAATTTTAACAGCCAGACCTAGCTCTTATTATTCTCTGTTTTAGATGACTCTCTACACCAGTGGTTCTCAACTGTGGGTGATTTTGTTCCCCTGGGCACATTTGGCAATGTTTGGAGACATTTCTGATTATAACAACTGGGGGAGGGATGCTGCTGGCATCCAGTGGATAGAGGCCAGGGATGCTGCTGAACATCCTACAATGCACAGGACAGCCCCCCACAACAAAGAATTATCGGCCCATGATGTCAGTAGCACAGAGGTTGAGAAACCCTGCTGTGTGGTTGCCAAAAGAAAATCCCTTCAATGTCTTCTTTAGTTAAACAAGTATTACCTCCCAAATGCTCTCATTTTCTATAAGAATTGAAGAGGAAATTTTTTTTTTCAGAGACAAATAAGTTCTCCTACAAGAGCCTCCAACTCTTCTCTCACTTTTCCCTATAAAATAAAAAACAAATACTCAACATCAAAATGTCAGATTTGGGCCAAATTATTTTCACAAAAGCAAGAAACACTGTTCGTCTTTTTCAAGTACTTCCAACTAAACACATTTCTGGTGCAATGAATTACTTAATATGGCCCTTCTAGCCATAGTCTTTGTGACTCACAGTATTTGAGTGGGACTATGTGAATAAAGTGTATGGAACCTGTGATGGTTGGGGTTATGTGTCAACTTGGCTAGGCCATGATTCCCAGTAATGCATGGTTGTCCTCCATTTTGTAATCTGATATAATTATCCTCCATTTTGTGATGTGTTGTGAATCCCAGTCTCTGTGCTTGCAGTTGTGTCAATCAGGTAGGATGAGGGATGTATCTTGAGTCACCACCTTACTAGAGGGTGTGACTCAAGTCCCCACCCTTAACCTAGTCACTACTCTTATTAAAGATGTTGTTGTTCTTAGGTGCCATCGAGTCAGTTCCAACTCATAGCAACCCTATGTACAACAGAATGAAACACTGCCCAGTCCTGCGCCATCCTCACAATTGTTGTTATGTCTGAGCCCATTGTTACAGCCACCATGTCAATCCATCTCATTGAGAGTCTTCTTCTTTTTCAATGACGCTCTACTTTACTAGGATGATGTCCTTCTTCAGGAACTGGTCCCTCCCAATAACATGTCCAAAGTACGTGAGACGAAGTCTCGCCATCCTTGCTTCCAAGGAGCATTCTGGCTGTACTTCCTCCAAGACAGATTTGTTTGTTCTTTTGGCAGCCCATTATATATTCAATTTTCTTCACCAACACTAGGTCAAAGGCATCAGTTCTTCTTCGGTCTTCCTTATTCATTGTCCAGCTTTTGCTTGCATATGAGGTGATTGAAAATACCATGGCTTAGGTCAGGCGAAGCTTAGTCCTCAAAGTGATGTCTTTCTTTTTAACATTTTAAAGAGGTCTTTTGCAGCAGATTTGCCCAATGCAATACATCATTTGATTTCCTGATAGCTGCTTCCATGGGCATGATTATGGATCCCAGTAAAACGAAATCCTTGACAATGTCAGTCTTTTCTCCATTTATCATGATATTGCTTATTGATCCAGTTGTGACGATTTTTGTTTTATGTTGAGATGTAATCCATGCTGAAGACTGTATTCTTTGATCTTCATCAGTAAATACTTCAAGTTCTCTTCATTTTCAGCGAAGGGTGTGACATAAGTCGTCACCTTCTCAAGTAGGGGGGTTTCTTTGAGGATGTGGTCTGCATCAAATGTATATGAATGTTCTGGGGAAGTTCTCTCTCTCTCACTATGGATCCCACATCTGGTTCCTGATCATATGACCTCTGATTCTTGGAACTTGAGCCAGCAACTTGCCACCTGACCTGCCGATTCTGGGATTTGTCAACTTCCACAGCCCCTTGAGCCAGCAGCCTCTCATCCACCCTGATTTGCCAGCTTCCGCTGCCTTGTGAGCCAGCAGCTTATCATCTGACCTACAGGATTTGGAACTTGCCAGCCTCCCGAACTACTTGAGCCATTTTCTTGAGATACAGTTCTTAAGTTCTGTAAGATGTTACAGCGAGTTATGGAACTCAAAGACGGAAGGGAGAGTACTGAGAGGAGGAGGATTAGTTGACGTTAGAGATGATGGAGTGGGACAGCAGTTTGTAAAAGTTCGACATTTGGGACATATTTAACCTCTCCCTGATAGGTACAGGCTTTGTGCTGATCCTTATAAAATATATTTTTCAAGAAATTATTTATTCAACATCTATGGTAAAAACCATGAGGAGGAAAACCAGGAACAAGTTCACATTTGGTCATGTTTATTCAGTGTGCTCCCTGATAACACATGGTAGATAAAAAGCTTGTTCATGTGCTTGAGCAACCCAGACTGCCTTTGAGCCACCCTGCCTGCTTGCTGCTGGTGATGAAAGCAGTTTTTGATTGGCTGGTAACCTAAAGGTTGGCAGTTCAAACCCACCCAATAGCTCTGCAGAAGAAAGACCTGGCAATCTGCTTCAGTAAAAATTGCAGCCATGAAAACCATATGGAGCAGTTCTACTCTGTAACACGTGAGGTCGCCATGAGTCCTGGTACAATATGACGACAGCCAACAACAACAGCCTGCTTGCCAATGGCAGCATCAGCCCACCTGGGCTGCGGTGTGCCCACATTTCATTGTATCCAGGTTCCTAGTGTTTCTGCACTTGGAAATCAGATTTTATTTTTGTAACTTCCTTAATAGATGGCTGCTTGATTCATTGTGATAAAATTAGAACAATAAATAAATGTGAAAGAGTCAAAATATTCATGAAATCTTGGATAAACCACTTACTTAACTTCTCTATGTGAGAGCACAGTGTTTAAGGGAGGAAATTCTGTGCCTGTCTGCTCAGATCCAAACCTCAGCCACAGCACTTATCAAGTGTGAATTACCTAACATCTCTTTACCTCATTTTCTTCATCTGTAAAATGGGGATGATAATGTGCCCATCTCACAGGGCTATTTTGAGGCTGGAATGAGGCAAGTGCCCTGCACATTAGAAATCACACAGTAATTTTTAGCTTTGATAGTTATCATAATGGTTATGATCAATAAGCTAGTTGGAAGAATTAAATGAATACAAGCTCTAGAACATAGTAGACACACAACAAAAATATTATCTAAGCTTCTTTGTATCCTTAAAGGTCTTGAAATTGTGTGGTTCTAACGTAATTGTCAGTAAACTATCATTAATAGCAGGAAAATGATGAGAATTTAAATATTCCTCATAACCTATTTTATAAATGATTAGCTGTACTCCAGAAGGTCTGGAACCATCATGAGGACATTAGTCAGCATTGTTTAGCATTTCACCGAACCAAACTCTTTGTATTCTATCGTATTTTATGCTTTGAATTAAAATGGACCAACCCACAGGGGTACAGTTATTTTTTCCCTTGTGAAGGACATAAAAAGTGATCTCTAAATATTGCTTAGCATGCCAAAAGTAACCTGCACATCAAGGGGTCATTTTGTATTTAACTGTAAAACATTTAAAAAGAATGACATATCTATATTTGTTAACAAATAGATCTCAAAAGCATAAAGTTGAATGAAAGAAACAAGTTACACAATAATAAGTAAAATTATACTACTTATGTAAATTTAATATGAAACAGTAAACAATACTATATATGGATTGTATATGTAATAAAAATATAGACTGCAAAGATACACACCTGAATTGTAATAGTAGCTGTATATGGCAAGAGAGGTAGAAGAATAGCCTGGGGAAGAGAAAGGAAGACCTCAACTTTATCAAGAGTTTTATAGTTCTTTTATAAAAGCAAATGAGTATATAAGAAGCAAAATGACAAAATGTAACATTTGTTAATTTGGGGATAGATACATGGGTGTTTGTTATATTATTCTCTGTACTTTTCTGTATTTTTTTAAGCTTTAAAAAAAGAAAAAAAGAAAAGAGTATTTCATTAAATGGGGCTTGAGTTTAGGAAAAAAATCACATTGACTAGACAGTAACTACCCTAAAATTAAGATAATTTTCCAAGACCTGTAGTGCTCAAAAGAAGTAACTCTTGTTCCCATTCCTATGAGAGGTTCACTATTGAATATTAGGGATGTTCATTTGACTCTGAAGTAGGTACCTAACAGAATAAATTATTCTGTTTTTTGAGTAGAGACTCTAAAAAGAATATATTTTAAAGATGCTTGGGGGATCTCGGGATTGATTTTTATAATTTGAGAAACCTGATTCCAGGTAGTCTGACACTTAACAAGAGTTTTACACAAAATAGACACACAGAGCGTAAACTGCCCCTTGCTAAACAGGCTGAGAGAATTCAATTCTGCCCAGTTCACATAAGGAGACTTTAGAATTGGCTCTCTGCTGCAGGAGCCTACTGGTCTTCCTTCCTTTATATGGAAATGGGATTGCTGTACTGCCTGAAAAGCCAAAGACGGGCCTATCATCTTTTCTTAACGTGCATGTATAACTTACATTAACTAATATCCCAAATAATATTCCAATGTCGTTATTTTTGTTGTATGGCTCTGAAATGAAATGTGGAAATATAGCTAAGAATGTTGACTTTTCTTTTGATTCCAAGTCCCATTGGCTTTATATCATTTTCTAGCTGTTCCTTGTCCAAAAACTGTTGAATCAAGCTAGTTTTGTTTTCTTGCTTGTACTCTGACCATAAATTATATAAATTTTGTACAAAGTCAAAATCGTATTTTAGTCAACCTCCATTTCAAATTTGTGACACCTTCCAATCCAGAAATACGTTCAAGTGCTGACTTTTTTTTTTGTGGGGGGTGATACTTAAATTTTCTTCAGACATTATAAACACAAACCTAGATTAAGTTGTTGAATGCACGTAATGGTTCCTTTCTTCTCAATCACTAATGCTGACTTAGTAAAGTGACCGTTGCTTACATATTAAAGTACTGTTTCCTGCTAAGCCTAGAAGCAGCCTCAGAATCTTTCTCAACATCAAAATCTAGCCTGGTGCTCTCTGTTAATCAGAATTAATATTTCTGACTGTAGATGTCTTGCAGAATGTGTGGAATCCTTTCTGCTTTAACCTTTTCATGAACAAATTAATTTTTTTAAATATTTTCTTTATAGGTTTTTTCATTAATGGAATGCATGCTGAATCATTGAATGTGTCTGAATTTTTGGTAGGTAATGTGGATTTTTTTCTAGCCTCATCCCACCAGTCCTACCCTCAGAGTCCAGAGGGACATATGTGTCCCAAATAATATTTATCAAAATCCATATTTCACCTACCAAAAAAATTGATTCAGCACCACCTCATACAATACCCTGTAAAAACAGTAACCCGTGGCACGCGCCCTTTCTTCCATTTCAAACAGTTACTCAGGTCCCCGCCTAACAGCAGCACTCTCAGTGGAATAGCAGCTTCCCAATAAACCTGAGAGGCGGAAAATGTAGATCGGCGCTATATGTCCCGCTATTCATGAGAGGGTTAAAGTCCAGCTAGTAAAACATTGCATCAATCATATTGTTTAAGACTATTTTCCGCCTTTCAGTTTCTAGTAGATTGCCAGCAGTGGTCTATGAAGCAAAATTGGCTGTTGCTTCTTAGATTACAAAATAAGAAATATATGTTTTAATCAATAAAATTTTCACTCGTTTGTTTCAGCATGAGCAGAGTAATTTTATCAACAACGTGTTATGATAGTAACACTCTACAGTAATACATTGATTGAATTGTTATTATGTTTCAGCCACTGTGCTAAGGGTCATACATGTTTTTCCTCATTTTATCTTTGCAACAACTGTATGAAATAGGTACTGTTACTCTACAGATGAGAATACTGAGGCTTAAAGAGATTAAGAAATTTAACCAATAACACTTGAAAGTGGCAGAATTCAGCTTCAAATCCATGTATCCTACCTTTAATGAGTACACTACATCAGTGTTGTTCTGGAGCTGGCTCATCCATGCCAGCTATTGAATTTTCAGGAATTTTTCAGCAGCTTGTTAAACATGGCCAGTATTAAAAATTAAATTATACAAACTTAAAATTAAATAAATTACATTAAAAGCAAAGATTTTTAATAAATACTCAATGTCTATCACTTCCTAATTATTTGCCACATTTTACTATTATCACTTTCAAGGTTATTTAAATCTATTGTATCTGTATGGTAGAAAACCCATTGCCATCAAGTCAATCCTGACCCATAGTGACCAGAATGCTCCTTAGAAGCAAGGATGGTGAGATTACTTCTCACATACTTTGGACATGTTATCAGGAGGGATCAGTCCCTGGAGAAGGACATCACGCTTGGTAAAGTAGAGGGTCAGCGAAAAAGAGGAACACCCTCAAGGAGATGGATTGACACAGTGGCTGCAACAATGGGCTTAAGCATAACAACGATTGTGAGGATGGCGCAGGACTGGGCAGTGTTTCATTCTGTTGTACATAGGGTCGCTATGAGTCAGAACCAACTCAACAGCGGCACCTAACAAGAACAACAACATAGGACAGAATAGAACTGCTCCATAGGGTTTCCAAAGATATAAATCTTTATGGAAGCAGACTGCCACATCTTTCTCTCTCTCTGAGTGGCTGGTGGGTTGAAACCTCCGACTTTTAGGTTAGTAGCCAAGTGCTTAACCACGGATCCACCAGGGCATAGTAGAAATGCTATAGAATATGGTATTCTTATAGAATAGTGTATTACTGCATTTCTCTTTCCAACTCCCCATTCAGTGGCATCATGTTGGTAGCTTGAAATCAGCCATGGATGAAGAATTTATGCCATGGAAATTGGTAAATGCTATAAATCAGGGCTTTTGGGGGGAGGGGAGGAGCTAGTTGTTAAACATTTACCAGAACAGCGCTGACTGCATTGGTTTCATTGTTCTTGTTTGTGTTTGGTTGGTTGGTTGTTGTTTTTGTCGTTGTTTTCAACTTCATCGTTTTGGGTGTGAGTTGAGATTTTGGTGGATGTATCTAATAAGAGGAGTCCCTAGGTGGTGCAAACAGCAGATTCACTGCTAACCAAAAGATTGGTTGTTCAGAGGCTCCTTGAAAGAAAGGCCTGTTGATCTACTTCCAAAAATCAGCCATTGAAAACCATTTATGGAGCACAGTTCTACTCTGATACACATAGGGTCACCATGAATATGAATCGACTCAAGGGCAACTGGTTTGGTTTTGGTTTGGTCTAATCAGAAAGTGAGAAGAATGATGAGCTTTATTGGCTTGTCTAGTCAAGCTGTATGTAGGTAACTAACAAAACAGGTTGAATTTTAAGAACAGAAATATTTATTAGATGACAAATAGGAAAGTAGAAAATGGGGCTTCTGGGCATAAACTGATACCTCTGGGCATAATATTGTTTCTGAAGATAATATTGAAACTCAGTAAGTATGTGAAACTTAGATTGTGCTTATTAGAACTAAACTAGAGGAGAATTTGGGAATTTGGTAGTATACGTATCGATTTTTATACAAGCATCATGATTTATTTTGTAGATGCCAGCTACCTGCAATGTCTGGGACTACTATTCATATCAGATGATCAATTGTTTCAATTTCTACAGGGAGGCTGTGAGTTTTTGAGAACAGAACCATGCCTTTTTATCATTATACTTCCATTCCTGATTCCCAGCTTTTGTCTTTGGGTAATGCATTGTAATTTGTAGGTGCTGATAAATGATTGTGGAATTAATTTAGTCACAAGATTGGTGCCCTCAGATGAATCAGTTATCACCTCCTGGAGATCAGTAGGAAATAAAATTTTCAACTTAATAAAATTATGTCATTATTCATACATTTTTTCATTCATTCCACAAATTTTTGAGACAGTATAATAATAATATAATGTAAGCATAATAACTTCTACTTACTGAGTACTTGTTATGTGTCAGATTCTAACATATGCCCTTTACTTGCTCTCTTCTATGAGGTGGCTGTTATTATCATTCCCAATTAAAAGATGAGAAAAGTGTTGTTTGGGAAGTTCAGGTTACTTGTACAGATCTGAACCCAGGTAGGTGTTTCTTAATCCTGAGCTCTTAATCACCTAGTACCCTGCCCCTGTACTTAACACCTATGCTAGATACTCTGTTGAATATCAGAGAAACATGTTACAACTATTGAAGAACTTTCAACCTCATTGGAGAAAAGACACATGGGAATGGTTACATTAAAAAAAAAAAAAAAAAATACAAAAACAAATATAAAAGGCAGAAATGAATAACTTCCTTTTCAGTTCATAATACTGGGTTTGTTTTGTATATGATTTCTTTCTGCCAGTATAAAAAAATTCATATTTTTAATCCTGGCAAAGTAGATTTGACAAGTTTGATATGTGTGTGTGTGTGTTTATACACTCTTTCCTAACTTATCAACATAGTTAGCTTCCAAAGACCATGTTGTTATATGCAAAATAGTCGATAGATTTTTTACTATTGCAAATGCAAAATGTCAATAAGTGACACAGTGGCTGCAACAATGGGCTCAAACATAATAATGATTGTGAGGATGGGGCAGGACTGGACAGTGTTTCATTCTGTTGTACATAGGGTCACTATGAGTTGGAAATGACTCAACAGCACCTAACAACAAGAACAAATATATATA
>NW_004444019.1:11308352-11312735 GCF_000243295.1 Trichechus manatus latirostris
TGTATATGTGTATATATATATATATACACACACACACATATAAAAACCAAAAAAACAAACCCATTGCCATCAAGTCGATTTCAACTCATAGTGACCCTATAGGACAAAGTAGAGCTGCCCCACAGGGTTTCCAAGGAGTGACTGGTGAATTCGAACTGCCAACTTTTTGGTTAGCAGCTGAGCTCTTAGTTACTGTGCCTCCGGAGTTCCATATATATATTAGTACCCTTGATATTTGAAGAATATACTACAGATTGAATTAAGATGGCTAAATAAAAACCTACTAATATATATCACAGAAGTATTCTATACACCTGGAAATTAAGTTTTTTGATATCTTTTGCACAGTTTCTTCAAACAGCACTCTATATCAGCTACTCTCTGAATAGGGTATCATTATCTAATACCTCAGCAATTCTTTTCCTATGCACACCATGACTGATTGAATAAATCCTTTGCTTCTTATGTAGTCTGCTAGAAAGTTCTCATCAAAGGAGTTTACAAACTAGATCTGTGTTCCCTGAAGAAAATATAAAATAATACTTTGTAAAAGGAAGTCAATATATGAGATTCAAATTGCGTTACCAAACGAATTCTCAGTAATCATTCACAAATGCTCCCTAACATCTTTTCTGCTATGAGTAATACATACAAACTATAATTTAATAGCATTGCTCACAAATTATATCACCTTCTTTTTTCTTGAATTATGCTTTTTATATATTTATATTATACAACCTAAAGCACCAATATTAAAAAAAAAATTATAGACCAAAAATTTGTGAGAAATTAACTTCACACCATTTCATATAGCTGGTATTCTCTATAAATGTTGCTATATATTGTATTTCCTGGAAGTCTGTTAGAATATGGAACTGAGTGGAAAATGTTGCATATTTCTCTTCTCACTTAGGATTGCCAAATAGTGTTTTAGCTCACTTTTTATATGGGGTTGATTCCAAGTACTTACAAGGAGTCTTTTCTGGGTTAATTTTAACTATTTTATAGCCTTTCAAGAGCAGTAAATTTTAGATTTTAGGATTTAGATTTTTCAAGAATATGTATTTGACTGAAAACCCGTACAGTGCCTTTGTGCAAATTAACAAAAGACATCCCTTCCTCCAGATACTACTTGCATTTGTTTCGAAATTTTTTTAATATATTGGTTTTGGTATTTGTTTTTTATTTTATCTGCTGAGATTTTTTATCATTTTATTACTATAAGCATATTTTGTTGTATTCCATTGAATATAGTTATAATCGCTGCTTTAAAACCCTTCTTAAACTTCAAACATCTGGGTCATTTTGAGATTAGCATCTGTTGGTTGTTTTTTCTCTTGAAAATGGGGCACATTTTCCTGTCTGTTTTTCACGTAATTTTGAATTGTATTCTGCACAATGTGAATGTTACAGTGTGTAGACTCTGGATTCTGTTATATTGCCCTAAAGGGGTTAGACTCAAACTGCAAACTGTCTCATCAACAGTAGTTGGCAGCTCAGATTGAGGTTCAGATTGTTTTTAGTATGTGCTACACATGCTTGCTTCAGGAGTCAGCCAGAAACTTGGGCAGAATTTATAGACAAACTTTGAAATTCTTCTTAGCTATCTCCTTTTCTGAAGTTTCCCTCTCACTCTTCAGTAGTTCCTTCCTCTGGTTCCTCCAGCCAAAAAGACAGGGTTTTTCCATTGGAAAGAATTGCAGCTACCCTAGGGTAAAACTGCAAAAACCTGAAACTCAACCCCTATCAATCACTTCCTCCAAGTTGTTTGTTTTTGTGCTTTAAGTGAAAAATTTACAGTTCAAGTCAGTTACTGATACAAAAATTTATACACACATTGCTATGTGACCCTAGCTGCTCTCCCTATAATGTGACAGCACATTCCTCTTTTCCACCCTGGATTTCCTGTGTCCGTTCAACCAGCTCCTCTCCTTTTTTGCCTTCTCATCTTGCCACCAGACAGGAGCTGCCCATTTAGTCTCATGTATCTACTTGAGATAAGAAGCACTCTCTTCACGAGTGTCATTTTATGTCTTATAGTCCAGTCTAATCTTTGTCTGAAGAGTTGACTTTGGGAATGGTTTCAGTTTTGAGCTAACAGAGAGTCCAGGGGCCATTTCTTCCAGGGTCCCTCCAGTCTCAGTCAGACCATTAAGTCTGGCCTTCTTACTAGAATTTGAGTTCTGCACCCTACTTTTCTCCTGTTCCATCAGGGACTCTGTTGTGTTCCCTGTCAGGGCAATCATTGGTGGTAACTGGGCATCATCTAGTTCTTCTGGTCTCAGGCTGATGGAGTCTCTGGTTTATGTGGCCCTTTCTATCTCTTGGGCTAATATTTTCCTTGTGTCTTTGGTGTTCTTCATTCTCCTTTGCTCCAGGTGGACTGGGACCAATGGATACATCTTAGATGGCCTCTCTCTAGCTTTTAAGACCCCAGATGCCACTCACCAAAGTGAGATGCACAACATTTTCTTAATGAATTTTGTTATACCACTTGACCTAGATGTCCCCTGAAAGCATGGTCCCCAGACCCCCCGCCCTGATACTCTGTCTCCTGAAGTGTTTGGTTGTATTCAGGAAACTTCTTAGCTTTTGGTTTAGTCCAGTTGTGCTGACTTCCCCTATAGTGTGTGTTGTCCTTCCGCTCACCTAAGATAATTCTTGTCTACTTTCTAGTTAGTGAATACCCCTCTCCCTCCCTCCTCACCCTCGTAACCATCAAAGAATGTTTTCTTCTGTGTTTAAAACTTTTCTTGAGTTCTTAAATAGTGGCCTCATACAATATTTGTCCTTTTGCAACTGACTAATTTCACTCAGCATAACGCCTTCCAGATTCATCCATGCTATGAGATGTTTTGCAGATTTACCACTATTCTTTATCGTTGCATAGTATTCCGTTGTATAAATATACCATAATTTATTTATCCATTCATCCATTGATGGGAACCTAGATTTTTTCCATGTTTTTGCTATTGTGAACAGTGCCGCAATGAACATGAGTGTGGATATATCTATTTGTGTGATGGCTCTCATTTCTGTAAGATATATTCCAAGGAGTGGGATTGCTGGATTGTATGGTACTTCTATTTCTAGCTTCATAAGGAAACACCAGATCGATTTCCAAAGTGGTTGTACCATTTTACCTTTCCGCCAACAGTGTATACGTGTTCCAGTCTCTCCACAAACTCTCCAGCATTTATTATTTTGTGTTCTTTGGATTAATGCTAGCCTTGTTGGAGTGAGATGGTATCTCATTGTAGTTTTGATTTACATTTCTTTAATGGCTAATGATCATGAGCATTTCCTCATGTGTCTGGTAGCTGCCTGAATGTCTTCTTTGGTGAAGTGCCTGTTCATATCCTTTGCCCATTTTTTAATTGGGTTATTTGTCTTCTTTTGTTTTTGAGGTTTTGCAGTATCTTGTAGATTTTAGAGATTAGACGCTGATCAGATTTGTTGTAGCCAAAATTTTTTTCCCAGTCTGTAGGTTGTTTTTTCACTCTTTTGGTGAAGTCTTTTGATAAGCATGAGTATTTAATTTTTAGGAGATCCCAGTTATCTAGTTTCTCTTCTGGTGTTTGTGCATTGTTAGTAATGTTTTCTATTCTGTTTATGCCATGTATTAGGACTCCTAGCATTGTCCCTATTTTTTCTTCCATGATCTTTATCATTTTAGCTTTTATATTTAGGTTTTTGATCCATTTTGAGTCAGTTTTTGTGCATGGTGTGAGTTATGAGTATTGTTTCATTTTTTCGCAGTTGGGTATCCAGTTATGCCTGCACCATTGGTTAAAGAGACTGTCTTTTCCCCAATTAACAGACTTTGGGCCTTTGTCAAGTATCGGCTGCTCACAGGTGGATGAATTTATGTCTGGATTCTCAGTTCTGTTCCATTGGTCTGTGTATCTGTTGTTGTACCAGTATCAGGCTGTTTTGACTACCATGGCAGTATAATAGGTTCTAAAATCAAGTAGTGTGAGGCCTCCCACTTTGTTCTTCTTCTTCAGTAATGCCTAACTTATCCGGGGCTTCTTCCCATTTCATATGAAGTTGGTGATTTGTTTCTCCATCTCACTAAAAAATGCCATTGGAATTTGGATCGAGATTTCATTGTATCTGTAGATGGCTTTGGGTAGAATAGACATTTTCCCAATGTTGAGTCTTCCCATCCATGAGCAAGGTATGTTTTTCCACTTACGTAGGTCTCTTTTGGTTTCTTGCAGTAGTGTCCTGTAGCTTTCTTTGTATAGGTTTTTTTAGGTCTCTGGTTAGATTTATTCCTAAGTTTTAATCTTCTTGGGGGCTATTGTAAATGGTATTGATTTGGTGATTTCCTCTTCGAATCTCTCTTTGTTGGTGTAGAGGAATCCAACTGATTTTTGT